>NC_065431.1:6154909-6303081 GCF_024362695.1 Pectinophora gossypiella
GCATGGCCCGTGTCGGTGCGCTGGCGCGTGTTTCCTCATGTGCAGCCGCAGGTGGTCGGAGCGGGCGAACCCGCGGCGGCACAGCGCGCATGCGAACGGCCGCTGCCCGGTATGTTTACGAGTGTGGCGAGTTAACTCGTCCGAGCGCGCGAAACGCCACCCGCACCCTGCCCACACGCAGCTATAGGGCTTTTCGCCTGACAAATGATATTATTATGAAAACAATACGACATAGCATCCTAGCGGGGGTTAGGCAGAGGTGTATAGCATACAGGGTGTTAGTGACATCGTAACGAATACTAAGGGGGATGATTCAGAGTTGATATCAAGTGGAATTTCCTGTCGGAAAATTCATGAGTTGTTTTTTTTTAAATTATTTGAAACTCGGAATTATGGTCTGAATCACCCATCATAATTACGATTACGATGATGTCACTAACACCCTATATATATCGTGGCCAGATCTTAGAATTGATCACTTCATGATGTGTTCGGTCATTTCATTAAATGGTCATATTTCATGAAATAAAATATCACTCGTTGGTCACATCATGATGTGGTTTGGCCAGATCAATGAACACAAAACGTTTAACGATATGAGGTATGCTCAAAAGTGACAGCTAACATTACAAGGTTAGCCCAGCTGACGTCATCCCACCATGCGTTGCCATTTCGTAAAAAAAAACATTATTCACGACCAATGTTTTTATATTTACTTTGCTTTAAATGATTTTTATGTATGTGACAAGTAATAGTAATTAGATACATTAGTCAGTAATTGACTTAATTTTCAATAATAAAATTTACGTCCTTGGAATGTTGGAGATACCAATTTAATGGTAACACAGTGGTAACACAGTGGTAACACTTACGTCATCAAAGGCTTTTCGGCGGGAAACGGGAACGGGACAGTTGCTTTCTTCGTTGAGTAATCTAAATAATTAATACGAAGTGGTGTTTTGTGGTTAATGATCGCATTAAGTTAGTCGGAAGACATTCGCGAGTGTTATTATATTGGAGTATTCAATGAACAAAGTGTATCTGCCTATTTTCGCTTCGTGCCGGGAAGCCGCTTCATAACTCAAAAGTTTATGCGGACTTTTGAGTTAATTCGTTTGGGGTTCGGAGTAGGAGTCTACTCCGAGGGTGGGGGCTTAGGTTTCATCATCATCACCTTTCATCATTTCATTAATCATCAAGAAAAAAAATACGTCAGAAATGGCTGTATGGGCATAGTTCCCTTTACCTTACCCTTCGGGGAAAACCAAAACAAAAAAAAAAAAATTACGTCATCAAAGGGCTAGCAATGGCGGCTTGTCATAGGATTGAGCATACTGGTTTTCTTATACCATGTGTCAAAGTACGTAAGCTAGTGTTGTGAGGTTCGTCGATCAGTCGATATTATAGTACGTACCAGTATGTGTCCTTTTGTGAGCCTTGAGATGGGAACTCTTGGTGTATACCTTGTGGCATCCCGCCACGTCGCATTTGTGGAGTCTTCGACGAGATTCTTCTGGGGATTGGATGTCTGAAATACGAAAGTTTGATACTGCAGCGCATTTTTTAAAACACACATTTTTTTTGACGTGACTTGTTGTAGATTTGCCGCAGATGGCATTAACTACTTGGCCGGACAAATGGGGAGCGCTGAAGGCTCTCACCCGGTACAACGTTTAAAACAACAGGCCTGAGGGTGCCCAGTTGGGCGCGAACCTCGGCTCAGGGCGTCGTCTGAGAGGAAAAATATTTGAAATAATTATTAATCGACCCTAGTGGGTCGATAGCGATAAGCGCTGAATGAGGGAAATCGTCGACCACGCCGGCGGGGTCGGTATCGGGGTCCTGATTTAAACACACATTTCTACCCGAAACATTACTTTGTGGCCCCTAGTTTGGTTAGGACACTACAGGCTGATCACCTGATTGTCAGAAAGTAAGACGATCCATACTTTTGCGACGGAAAATTCCACTTGATATCAACTAAGAATCATGGCCTGAATCATCCCTCAAAGTTTTCGTTACGATGTCACTAACATACTGTATTTACGTACCATTGTCAGTCCTCTTGCGAAGCGGCATCTGTGCGAGTGATGAAGTCAGCGCTTTCTGTAAAGCGGTGTTGAAGAAGATGCTCTTCTGCACGTCTTCCGGTTTCAGGGTGGGCAGGAACGGGAGCGGAGGAACGAATGGCGGTGGCTCCGGTTTGTACCTGAGAAAAGATACATTCGACAATCTTCTTCTATCGTGTGGGTTGTGAGGTGGAGTACCAACCTCATTAACCCTGGTGTCAGGTTTATTATTGAGCCGCCAAAGGCCCCTGACTGGGATATTGCATTACAAAAAAGGTTATTATAAAGTTAGTGATTATTTAGAAGATAAATGAATGCATGGGATTAACTGTCTGAGAACTGATATTAGGCAGCTAAATTACTCAATTGTATAACAATATTTTATGTTTATTTTCTTAAAGAACGTCTAGGGTCCTGTGCCGAGGTTTTTCGTGCAGCTTCTTTTCCCCGACTATGCAGGTTGTGAGCTGCAGTAGTTTTAGGCGTATGAGACGTTCGTTATGTAAAAATGACGATTCAAAGTGTGACTATGTTACCTGCTGAATAAAGATATTTTTGAATTTGAATTTGGAGAGGATGACGATTGTACATCTCACCGGTTAACAGTTTTAGGTTTCCTCGCGCTCCGAAGGTCAGGTCCCACTTTGATTTTCGGCACCTGATGACTGGACCTGAAAAATTACACATCATATAACAACACTGAACATAGCATCATCCTAAAGGGGTTCCCGCAACGGCTGGGCGGCGGGGGGGTTTGATTAATTTTCTCTTCGTGAGTTTCCATCACTTGAGACTGTCCTGTGGTTAGGACATTGCCAAATGCCTCCACCAACCTGTACTGGAGCAGCGCGGTATGCTCCATCAATCGGAGGGGGTCCTCCGGTTGATTGAGAAGAGGTCTGTGCCCAGCTGTGGGACGTATATAGGCTGGTTATGTTGTGCGTGTTCCTAAGCACGGATGTGACAGGCAGTAAGCTAGTTAACCCTTTCACGGACAGAGAGCATGGGTCATTGATTTTTTTTTTTTGACGTGACTTATTGTAGATTTGCCGCAGATGGCATTAACTACTTGGCCGGACAAATGGGGAGCGCTGAAGGCTCTCACCCGGTACAGGGTCATTGATGGTTCGTAATAGGTAATATGAAAGTATGACAACTTGGAATCTGAACGTCAATAGACGTTCTGTCCTTGAAATGTGATGATGATGATGTGATGTGATGAGGCAGTAAGCTAGTTAACAATTGATGGACTCACTCAAATGTCAGTTGGGTCGACGTGGAACCATCATAGCTGATGAGTTTCGACGAGGATGGTGTCCCTGGAACAAAGGTATATACATTTTTTCAAGTTTACGCGGTTATTATCATAATTAAAACACATAATAACGGGTTCTTACCGCGTTTAAAGCAGGGATATGAGACTCCCGATATTTCGACACTGTTGCAAGTGCCATGATCACGGGATGACTGATGAGATTGGATTGGAGTGGAGTAGGTAGATCCATAATTTTCTACGGGCATAATTGTCTACCCTCTTTCTTTGCCGCTTGTTTATGTATTTGATATCGGAACGTTCGGAACCATCTGAACTCGCACCAAACTCATTAGCCCGTTTACGCTTTTTACAACATCGGGAGTCTCATATTCCTGCTTTAAACGCGGTAAGAACCCGTTATTATATGTTTTCATTATTAAAGGTATAATCATCATCATCCACCTGCCATTCTCCCACTCCAGGTGTGGTCAGCACAACATGTGTTCCTCTACCAACCATCTCTGTCAGTCATCTCAGACTCACACCTTTCACACACATAACCTTCTTTACACAATCTATCCACACTTTCTTGGGTCGTTGGGTAAAGGCTTTTAACATGGCCATACCAAGCTGACCTTAGCATGATGGTGGCAAAGTTCAGTCGAATTGTATGATAATCGGATTCAACTTTGCTTGGCTGTCAAATACTTAAGCCCACGTTCATCCCTGGTTTAATTTTTATTTGAATAATATATATATGCCGTTCACACGCGCATTGCGCAATCTTAACACTGTAGCAGAGACAATAGGCTAGATTCCAACTAGTCAAATCAGTTACTTTTTATTAAACGTCAAAACACGAAATTACTATGGAACTTGTATGAAAAAGCACACTGTGACGTCATAGAAAAACGTGATAAAATGTCGGACTTATTATTACGTTTTTCTTGATTAAAATTCATAAATAAGTTAAATAGAAAAAAGAAAATGTTTGTCGTTAATTTGAGATCTGTCTTTATTTAGTAATCAGAATTTCATAATTTATCTTGAACCTAGTACACGACCCAATTGACTTATTCTGCTGCTCTCTGAGTGAATTCGCAAAAGCCATCATGTTTGTGATATGTTATCAATGATATTATGTAATTTTGTTGTTGTAATAATGTTTAGTGTTTAAGATTGCTTCACTGTCGTATTTATTTATTTTATTTTGTTTGGGGAGCTTACAGCTTAATTCACACAATATTACACTTAGTAGTAAGTAAAGGCCAATTACAAGTTACCACAAATAAAAGAAAAAGAGTTATACAACAAGACAAGAGAGCGGAGATATAGAAAAAATATAAGAAAAAAAAATTGATTGAATGCGCAATTTAGGAAAAATACACATTAAAACACTAACAATAATTAACAACTATTACCTATGAGAATTGTAAGATTGAATAAACAGATAAATAAATAAATAGAATAAATAAATAATAAATAGAATATTTTATTTATAATAGTTATTCGGAAACTTAATCAAGATACTTATAATAAAAGGTTAAACAGCTAGGTTTGTATTCTCGTACAAAAAAAAATCTTTTATTTTATTTTCATTTATTTTTATTTTATTCGGGGAGCTTACAGCATTATTTACACAATCAAAACCTGACGAAAGACGAAATTAACACGAAGAAGTCAAAAGACTTCATCATCATCATCATCATAAACTCACGCCCGTAATCCCTAATGGGGTGGGCAGAGCCACAAGTAATCAAAGACAACTTGCAGCCACTGTTGATACGAAGTCCAAAGATGGATATGATGAACCTTATGGTGATAAGGGATCAGCCTATCGCCCATAACATTAGTCCATCATGTTAGAGGACACAATCCCTCTGTCGGTTTTTACGACATGCCCGGGAAGAGAAGCAGCTGAACGTGTTCTATGTTTTTTATATGCTAAAGACTTCATCTGTCATATAAGCTTTCGGATATGTTTAATGCATCTATTAAAATATTTAATTCCATAAAACATAACAAATGAACCGAATTAAAAAAAAACAAAAAAAAGAAAATAAAAAAACAAAAAAAAAATTAAAAAATCTTCAGGTTAGCTAAGCGGACACAGTACCATAAAGAGAGAGTTTACAAGTATATTATGGTAGTTTAAGTTAAAGATACATTGCTTATTAGCTTGTAGTCTAGATTATAATATTATGAAGCATTATTATATTTAAGTATTCTAACACTTTATTTAAACTTAAAAAAATATATTAATATGTATAGTTTTCTATGAGCGAACAGGGAAAAGGCAAAGGAGCGAGCTATCTACAGCCTCCGATCTATTTCCCACGGATTTGAGCATTCACCTAATTACCATAGAGCATGGTTGTGAGATTTGGAGACCAACCGGCGAAGGGCGCTCAGCAGCATTCTAAGGCCTTTCTAATGGATGCACAATGCTACATAGACTAACGACCAATAGATAGTCAACATACACACATACATAAACAGCCTATATACGTCCCGCTGCTGGGCACAGGCCTCCTCTCAATCAACCGGAGGAGGTATGGAGCATACTCCACCACGCTGCTCCAATGCGGGTTGGTGGATACAAAAAACAAAAATATTTATTTTTCAAAATTGGCTTACAAAATTGGCGCTTTTTGAACGCAAAAATTAAATTACATAATGGCCCCGATTCCTGCAGACACCGCCTAATTTTATTTTAAGTTATAACCGTCATTTTCATATCCGTCGAAAAGGAAAGGGACGGATGATTCACAGCTCTTAATTTTAGGAATAATGAGTAAATTAATGAATAACCCGGGCGAATCAAAAAGGTATATCGCTGGTATGCAATCCGTTTGACGTGCTGTCTACTTAACTGTGTCGGGTTATTGACTGATGTAAAATTCGGGTTATTGAAAGACGTGTGTTCCATAAATTTTATGCTTGTCGATTACCCGTCCCTTTCCTTTTCGGCGGATAAGAAAATGACAGATATAACTTAAAATAAAATTAGATGGTATTTACAGGAATTAGCACCATTATGTAACTAGCTGTAAAACTACTACCACATCGGAATCTGTAACGCTCGCGCTGAGAGAAAGACGTGGCCAGAAAGATTCGAACCTGCGACCTCAAAGTGAGAGGCAAGCGTTCTAGCAACTGGGCAACCACGGCTTCTTAACTTTTTAACCTAACAAATCCAAAATTGCTCTTAACAAAACCTAACAAACAAGATTTCCCTACAATCTTCTTTTTACTTCGATAGTTTAGGAACGTAAATTGTCTTCAAATGAGACCTATTAGACCTTATAAGGGTTAGAAATGCAGGTTTTGTGCGTAGTGGTACTATTCTGTGGTGGTGGGGTATGCTATCTGGTGGGGTAAAAACTACGGTCGGAAATTAAGGTTTTTAGTAAAGATACGCCAGATAGTGTTCTGGCCAAATAGTCAATGCCATCTGCGGCAAATCTACAATAAGTCATGTCAAAAAAAAGTATTCCAATATGGCCGAGCTTTTGAGTTTTTCAGATTCCTTATTGTTAAAAACATAAAGTCATAATTTAACAAGGCATATTATAACTTATCCTAATGACCAATACGCATAATAATCATTAGACATATTTTTTTAGACATAATATAAAAAAACCTAACTACACTAATCAAAATACTTGATTCGTCTTCTATCGTGTGGGTTGTGAGGCGGATTACCTACCAACCTCATCAACCCTGGTGTTAGGGTTACTATTGAGCCGCTAAAGGCCCCTGACATGACTCATGTAACGACTACTTAATTACATCAGTAAGTAGTAACCGGGTCCGGCGTTGGTCCTTCCGAACGTGCCTTCCGAAGCACGAATCATCTTTCTTTCGGACAATCAGGTAATCAGCCTGTAATGTCCCAACCAAACTAGGCTAATAGATTTAAATACTTGATGTAGTATGAAATCTAATACCAAAAAGGAAATGACTCAAACATTCTATCTCGCCTCTCTATCTACCCCTCAAGGCTATAGCCACACGTAACCCGACACAGTCCAGTGTCCAGCGTATAATTAACAACCTACCCAGTTCCTTATGGCGAAGGCGTGATGGCGTAACAGTAACAATGGGAACGCATAAACTTGACTGCGACTACTGTGAGTTGAGAATCAATCGGTTGAGGGGCTGGTGCAAGGCGAAAGCTTAGACGATTACATACATATTCAAAAATTCAAATTCAAAAATATCTTTATTCAGTAGGTAACACAGTTACACTTTGAATCGTCATTTTTACATAACGAACGTCTCATCCGCCTAAAACTACTGCAGCTTCTCACAACCTGTATAGCCGGGGAAAAGAAGCTGCAAGAAAAACCTCGGCACAGGGCCCTAGACGTTCTTTAAAAAAAAAAACATAAAATATTTTTATACAATTGAGTAATTTAGCTGCCTAATATCAGTTCTCAGACGAGTTAATCCCATGCATTCATATCTTCTAAGTAACATCCTTTTTCAGTGAGCGGTCAACAAATAAGTTGAAATTCATACATAAACTCACGTCCGTAATCCCTAATGGGGTGGGCAGAGCCACAAGTAACCAAAACCACTGCAGTTGATACGATGTCGTTATATGATAAACCTTATGGTGATAAGGGAACAGCGTATCGCCCATAACATTAATCCATCATGTTAGAGGACACAATCCCTCTGTCGGTTTTTACGACATGCCCGGGAAGATAAGAGGGAAACCTTTTTTTTAATTAAAATGGGTTTGCTCTTGACTTCGTTCTTCCACGAGGAGAAGAAGAGATCGACGTTGGAACGAGCTTACCCAGAAAATGCCTATTCACCCGTGATTTAAAGGACCCCAGGTTATAAGATTCAGGAAACACCGACGCCGGCAGCCCATTCCATTCCTTGGCTGTGCGCATTATGAAGGATGAAGTGAAGCGCTTGGTGCGGATTGGTGGTATGTCAACCAAGTAAGGATGGTGACCCGCCGTTTTTTTCAACGGATAAGAAAATGACAGGTATAACTTAAAATAAAATTAGATGGTGTTTACAGGAATTAGCACCACTGCTGTATTTTTTTTAAAGAAAAGAAATATGTAAATAAAATAAATAAATAAACCTATATTACGCCACGTCAAAAAAGCTACCTGCATAGTATATATAGACAGTATAACAGCCTAAAGCAAGCCTTCTATCGCGACCATAACTATAAATTGTAGCTATCTAAGATTCTGGTTTAATACAGATAGGCTGAAGATTTAGATGCTAACTGGTGGTAAGATATAAGCGAAAAGCCTTATACAGGGTGTTAGTAACGTCGTCCCGAATACTGAGGGGGATGATACCGACCATGATTCTGAGTTTCGGTGATAATTCCTGTAAATACCATCTAATTTTATTTTAAGTTATATCTGACATTTTCTTATCCGCCGAAAAGCAAAGGGACAGGTAGTCGACAAGCATAAAAATGGAACACACGTCAATTTTAAGTACAAATCTAAAACAACCGTCTAAAAATTTACACTGGCCAATAATTCGACAGAATTAAGTTGACAGCACGCGTCAAACGGTTTGCATACCAGCGAGATACCTTTTTGATTCGCCCGGGTTATTCATTCATTTACTCATTCTTCCTAAAATTAAGAGCTGTCAATCATCCGTCCCTTTCCTTTTCGGCGGATAAGAAAATGACAGGTATAACTTAAAGTAAAATTAGGAGGTGTCTGCAGGAATGAGGGCCATTGTAAAAGATGAGTTACGCGCGATTGTGACTAACACATCTGTCTCGACCATTATAGACGGCGATACGGCTCACCTATCACGTTGGTCTGACAGAAAGCTCGGTGAGGTGTGGGTACTTAGTTCATCTTGCGATGGATGTACCTCTGACTACACCAATTGGGATATAGTCGTGAGCTTATGTTATGATGAAGCAGCTGGTATCAGTTCTTATGTTGCTGTGCCTTTGCAGGGCGCTGGCGAGATTTAACGTGTTAATTACCTATTTCCTCATTAATCGGATACATAATTATTCAAAAAATACAAAGTAGGTATGGTAGAAGCAAATATAAAATGTATTCATCATCTGTGTGTGTGACGTCTGACGCCGAAGAATAGAATAGAATAGCATTTATTGATCAATTAGTAGTTGAGGAGCTAGGTGGCGCAGCGGTAAACGCGCTCGGTCTGCGATTGTTGAAGTTAAGCAACTTTCGCAAAGGCCGGTCATAGGATGGGTGACCACAAAAAAAAAATCATCTCGAGCTCCTCCGTGCTTCGGAAGGCACGTTAAGCCGTTGGTCCCGGCTGCAGTAGCAGTCGTTCATAACCATCAATCCGCACTGGGCCCGTGTGATGGTTTAAGGCCCGATCTCCCTATCCATCCATAGGGAAGGCCCATGCCCCGGCAGTGGGGACGTTAATGGGGTGGTGATAATGATGATCATAATGATACGTCAAGTTCTATTGTGTATTTCATCATAAAAATATCACAACGACGAAGAATAAAATAAGACCGAGGGGGGTGAGGTAAACCTAGCTCAGACGCTGGTGGGGAGCGGAGAGTTGCCGTTCTATACGTAGTATTATTTCTTATTCGTCCAGCTAAAAAGTAACTCGATAACATTTATAGTTATGGCCTCGACTGACTAGATACATATCACCAGTGTTATTGGCAATATTTTATCACTTTCAGTCCGTTCTATCTCTCATTTCGATCTATATAACACTTAGCATAAGGACTGCTCCCGCGGCACGGTACGCACACCGCGCGCGGCGCGATTTATATCGAGGATTTCGACCAACAGCCGTACATCTATCTAGATAGCATTCGGTGCGTTTATTGGTCGAAGAACTCGAAAAAAGCGTTTCGGAGGTATGTGACCTAATCTGTATTGGGCTGGTTTTCCCTTTACAGGTTTGAAGGTCAGACAGGCAGTCGCTTCGGTAGAAAAGAGGACCTGTCAAATCGTCAGGTTAGGTTAGGGAGATGGGTGCTCAGCCAGCAATGCAAAAATTACTATTCAAAATTCTAGATTAAGTAAATTAAATTCATCTTTTTTGGGGTTATGTATACGTTTTTACAATAAAATACCAGATAATATTTTAAATTTGTCAGAGAATAAATTTAAAGCTCACGTGAAGCTTACTTAATGTAAAAAAGCTTATTATAAGATTAATGATAACCTAAATGATAAACATGTCTGGTATTGAATGTGTTCCTCTAGTTATTAAATAACTTGTAATGTACCCTCATTGATTTAAAAGATGTGTTGCTGTTGACTAGTTTCTTGTCATTTCTTCTCCTCAGCGAAACAACGCAACTCAGCAACTTGCGAAATGACGTAAATTCAAAAATGTTACATTGATCTTCAACAAGTTTATCCATGATAATTACGTTGAATAAATGATTCTGATTCTGAATGTCCTAACCCGCGCGACCTCCGCTCCTTAAGCCTAACGCTTAATCACTGGAGTATTTCACAGAATAGCAGCGTCGTTCTTTCTTTCTATTAAATAACAAATATAGAATTAACGACAGCCTCCATTTGTAGGTCCGGGTTCGATTCCCGATGGGGACATTGTCGAAATCACTTTGTGAGACTGTCCTTTGTGTCCTGTGTGTTGTTTGGTAAGGACTTTTCAGGCTTGAATCACCTGATTGTTCGAAAAAGTAAGATGATTCCGTGCTTCGGAGGGCACGTTAAGCCGTTGGTCCCGGCTATTAGCCGTAAAAACACCTCCACCAACCCGCAGTGGAGCAGCGTGGAGTATGCTCCATACCCCTCCGGTTGTTTGAGGGGAGGCCTGTGCCCAGTAGTGGGACGTATATAGGCTGTTTATGTATAGAATTAACAATCAGTTCTATTTCTAAATAACTAAATATCTACGTAACAATATGGACATAACCGGCTGTCCAAACAAACCACTAATTATTATAAATTAACAGCCATTCAAACCAGACCCAAAATAGGTTATGCCAAATCTGGATACGCTGTTGTTCTAGTTATTAGCACAGAGGAATATTTCGACACTACAAGAAAGAATACATACAGTGTGATAGTGACACCGTAACGAAAACTTTCAGGGATGATTCATACCATTATTCTTGTGGGTTAATATCAAGTGGAATTTACAATTCTATACTTTCGCGATGGATAATTCCACTTGATATTGACTCAGGATAATCATCTGAACCATCCCCCTCAGTATTCGTTACGATGTCACTTACAACCCGTACAAGTAAGTAAGTAACGGCTTAACGTGCCTTCCGAAGCACCGATCATCTTACTTTCAGGTGATCAGCCTGTAATGTCCTAACCAAAGTTTTGTGATATGTCCCCACCGGGTTTCGAACCCGGGACCACCGGATCGTGAGCCCATCGCTCAACCACTGGACCACGGAGGTCTTTCTACACAATAATATCGAAAGACAGTTTATATCCAGCGCATTGCAACCGGTAGTTAGACAACATAATAGTAACTCTAAATCGATTGTAATCTGCATAACAATACGGGCAGCTACCTTACTGGTTATATACTAATTATTATAACTTAGCTATAACTGTGAGTTACATTCGAACAAATAGGTCGCAATGAGAGGCTTTAGGCAGACTAGAAAGCAGTTGGCTATGTTAGTTGCCTGGAAGAGATTGCTACTTAGCAATAAGACCGCAAATTGTACTGTTTCTATTTCTCTTTTGTTTTGTATTTTGAATTTCCTCTTTGTGCAATAAAGTATTTCTTATGTTGTCATGCTGTGGCGTTATGTTGGCTTATAATTAGACATAAGAAAGTGAAACATACATACATAAACTCACGCCTATGTAATAGATAGATATAGTATAATGAATGCTTAAATATAGATGGATTGTTTACAGAGGTTTCTTTTTGTACCTATTAATTTAATTCTTGGGCCTAACAGGATAACTTAATATAATTTATAGACTAGTTCACCGCAATTTGCAACGGAATATAATACCGGGTGTTAGTGACATCGTAACGAATACTGAAAGGGATGATTCAGACCATGATTCTGAGTTAATATCTAGTGGAATTTTCCGTCGCAAAATTCATGAAATTTTGAGTTTTGTTTTTAATTATTTTCAATTCCATATTGTGCTTTTAGCTGCATAGAACCCAAATTTCAATAAAAAAAACAATAATGACAAATTATCGAAAATTTTCGATGTAATGGAGACAACAGCTGCTCGAACGGGTCAACGGCCACACGCCCCGCTCCGCGCGCCCCGCGCCGCACGCCGGCGGCGCGGCGGCGGCGCGGCCTACAAAGTAGGCACTACGAACCGATCCTATTTCTTTCTCTGTCTATCGTAAATTATAAATTTATTTTATTCTTATTCTTAAATGGACGGATAATCAACAGGCATAAAATTTATGGAATACACGTCAATTTTAAGCAGAAATCTAAAACAACCGACAGAATTAAGTTACCAGCGAGATACCTTTTTGATTCGACCGGGTTATTCATTCATTTACTCATAGGAATCAGGGCCATTATCTACCTAAAACAGTTGAAACAGTAAATAATTGTATTCTTTGTTGTCATTAGAATAACTAACAACCAACTAACACAACCACCACAGATTAGGTAATTAGTTACCTACTATGTCAACCATCCACCAACTTAGTATGTAAGTACCTACGCAAAACCTCGCTACACAAAAATCGAAAATAAATAAATCTTTTAGATCAATACCCATTATTGTTACAAAGCAAGACCTATCGGTACTATCGCTAGTATCGATCTAAATGTACTATCACTACTTTCGATAGTTTAGACAATTTTCAAGTTCAACAATTGTACCTATCGATAGTTCGGCAACTCCGCCGCGTAGGCAATGTCGGCATGTTCAAAGAAAAAAATTGTCCGAGTGGAGTGATCTTATTTTTCTTGTTACATGTTGGTACCGTACCGAGGTACTAAGTACTAAGTTATTCGTAGTTTTAAATCTCATTGTTAAATCATCAGTAAAGAACTAATTAAACCTATCCTGTTCTGTGTACAATATTCATGTAACGGCTACGTGCTTACATAAGTACCTAGTAGACGGGAGCAACGACTTAACGTACCTTCCGAAGCACGGATCATTTTACTTTCGGACAATCAGGTGATCAGCCTGTAACGTCCCAACCAAAGGCCTTATAAACAGATTTTTGTGATATGTCCCCACCGGAATACGAACCCGGACCCTCCGCATCCCATCGCTCAACCACTGGACCACATAGGCCAAGAAGGTTCTAAGACATAATTAAAGGATCCTGGGACGCAAGACCTCCGAGTTAGGGCTTGTTTGATCTGTCTTGATGGATACTCGGACGTGAATAGCCTCACGGATCAAGGGCAACGCGCGCCAATAAAGTAGGCATTACGAACAGATACTAGGTATTTCTTTGAGTTGATAGGTATCAAGTGAAGTTTCCTGTCGCCAAATTCATAAAAATAATAGATTTTTTTCAGTCCCATATTGTGTTTTAAGCTGCATAGAACGCACATTTAAAATAAACAAATAAAAATTACTAATTATTAAATTTTATCAATGTCATCAATAATAATAATAACGTATCTACAACTTCAGCTATGCGCAGGTGAATAGCCGGCGCACGGGTCAAGGGCAACGCTCGCCAATAAAGTAGGCATACGAACAGATACTATTTCTTTCTCTGTCACTTGCACCATAAACATACTTCTCTCTCTCTCTCTAGTCGTCGGCTCGACTCGGCCGCGGCCGGTGCGTCGTCGGCGCCCTTAGTCGGCGCCTTTGATGCTTTGCGCTAACGCCGCCGCGCGCTTCCGCTCAGTCGAATACTAAGCTTGACCCGAATCGCGTGATGTTTTTCGAGGATATTTTTTTCGTGTTTGTGAGTGTTTGTTTCATTCTGTAAATGAGTAGTGTCGACTATGATGATAGATCATAGACCATTTACTGCGCAAAAGTATGGAAGATTGTTGATGTTTATTAAAGAGCAAGGTGTTGTGTTTGTGAGTGCGTGTGATACCTACCTACCGCGGAGGAAACGCGATGTTGCATACCTACGTGACGTGACATGTTCTAGGGTACCTACCTAGGTACTTCATCCGAAGGAATAACAATTAAGGTAAGGCAAGAGTAGGGTTTTTATTGTTAATAAGTTAGGAACGTTTTAATAACTGGTAGGTAGGTACCGTGCGTGAAAAATCGTGGCAGTAGGTGTTCTACTTCAACAAACAACATTTTTAAACGTTGAACCACTACTAAGCATCTAAATACAAGAGAATGAAAACTCCTACCTAGATATCAACATCGTATCTCACACGCGTAACGTAGCCGCGCGTAAGTTTAGCGTCTGTGTGGCGCGTTGTTCGACTTACATTGCGGCACAGTAAAAATTGAAAATCTTAATTAAACATTTGCGACAAGAAAAACACCCACCATCGTTTTTAGTACAATAAAATAGGCGTTCCATTTTTTTTTTCGTTACGATGTCACTAACACCCTGTATATGTTAGATACATCGGTGGAAACTGCTTTGGCTTAATGTGTTTAATTATAAGTTTATATCTTTAAGTATCTATTGTGTAAGCTGTTTGTTTCCTTAATAAAGAAAAATAAAAAAATAAATTTCCCACTGGGGTAAGCAGAGACTATAGAATTCCATTTGCTTCGATCCTGACACACTTCTCTTGCTTCCTCCACATTCATATTACCAAGGTACGTACCAAAAGCGATTTCTCCGCTTATTATTTACGTGTTTAACAGGACGTATGAAAATTGAAGTAACATATAAAATATTACATGACCATTACGATGTGCAACAATTAAAGGATATCTTTAAACTCAGCAAAAATGTGAATCTGAGAGGACATTCATTAAAGCTGTACAAGCCTTTGTGTGCTAGTAACCCAAAACATAATTTCCTGCCAAATCGCGTTGTGGACTCTTGGAATAAGCTCCCAGAATCAATAGTTAGTGCACCATCAGTGAACTCCTTTAAACACAGACTAGACATTTAAAATAGAAAATAACAATCTTAAAAACAAGTGCAGTGAAGTACACGCATCAGCTCTGAGCTGCTAGTGTACATAAACAAATATAATATAATATAATAATAATAATATGCGGGACCTACAAGGAAGTCAAAACAACTGTCAACGTGTTAAAAACACAAGCAAGATAATTATTTGAATCGCGATCTCTTTTAGCGGAGCACTTAAACCAAAGTAGGTATTTTTAGCGTATATTTTTTTTATTGTGCTAAGTAGTTTTAAATGCTTAAAGAAATTGTCATTACGCTGTGAATTCCTTTCACTGCCTAAATGGTAAAGATACACAAATGTGGTCTGGTAGGGACTGCTTTTACCAATAAGGCAGCCTTTGCCCATTTCGCTTGTTAGCGCTTTGGAGTATGTTCTTCTTCTATAGTGTGGGTTTTGAGGTGGAGTACCAACCTCATCAACCCTGGTGTCAGGGTCACTATTGAGCCGCCAAAGGCCCTTGACATGGCTCATGTAACGACTACGTACTTACATCAGTAAATAGTAACCGGGACCAACGGCTTAACGTGCCTTCCGAAGCACGGATCGTCTTACTTTCGGACAATCAGGTGATCAGCCTGCAATGTCCTAACCAAACTAGGGATCACAAAGTGATTTTTGTGATATGTCCCCACCGGGATTCGAACCCGGGGCCTCCGGATCGTGAGTCCAACGCTCAACCACTGGACCGCAGAGGCTGTTAAGCCGCTGTTGGAGAGCGGAGAGTTGCCGTTCTAGACGTAGTATTTATTCCTTATTGAGGCGCCATAGCGCGCCGGAGCGTCGGGTTTAAGTCATCACTAATTTAAGAGCCACGCTCTTGTCGGTGTAGCATTCTCCATTCTTGTCTAGTAAAGGCTACGATTAAAGGCCAATTCTTTCTCCTTATAAGACACGACGTTCGCCTTCTCTTTAATCTGTTCCATGTAAGCTCTTCTTGGTCTTCCCCTTCCTCTCCTTCCTTGTAGCTTCCCTTCTATGATGCTTTTAATAATTTCGTCGTGTCTTATTAAGTGTCCAATCATCTTGCCTCTTCTGTCCTCAATAACTCTCAATATTTGCCTTTTGCCGTTTTATGTATCTAGGCAATAAAATATAAGACCTAGGAACTGTATTAGTGTGTCTATACGTGACTAACGTGCCTAGACCATCTTCCGCGCACGACACACTTAGCAATAGTGATGCGCTTGGTATCGATATATCGACACCGACTGTATTTTAAACGGTCGAATTTCTACAAGACGACAATGTGGCAGTTTCTGAAGTTTATTTACATACACAAAATGTTTTCCTATTACTTAATTAAACCATTATTAAATATAGATTTTTTATAGAAATCACACAATTTAGTAAAAAAAAAAACTCACTTCAACAGTCACTGTGGTTCCGCCATTTTGAACCCCGGTACCAGACTTCCACCAATGAGTCATTAATTAATCTTAAGTGCAATGAAGAATGTTAACAAATTTTGGTATACCTATCTAAATAAATAAATAAATTATTAGCACTCCATATTCTCTGTCAAAAATAAAAAATACTAGTGAAAGAATTACGTCGATACGTCAAACGTCATTTTCGAAACTTTGAGTGCCTATAAAATCAAAACTACTAAGTATCTTTGACTACAACAAAAACTAGTGTATTTGTATACGTACAGCCTTTACTGAGACAAAATTTCAAGCGATTCGGCATAACTAGTAACATTCTCCATTTTCACTAACACGGTTGCCTCGACCATTATAGACGGCGATACGGCTCACCTATCACGTTGGTCTAACAGAAAGATCGGTGAGGTGTGGGTACTTAGTTCATCTTGCGATGGATGTACCTCTGACTACCCCTTTGGAATATGTATACATACGAAAAAAAAAGAAATTAGTATAAATACGAAAATCCATTGCTAGCCGTTTGATGACGTAAAAGTCACATAAGTGTTACTATTATATTGGTATCTCCAACATTCCAAGGATTTTATAATCAAAAATTATGCGAATTTCTTACTAACGTACTTAATATCACTTGACACATATATATAAATATCATTTAAACTAAGTAAATCAAAACTAAGTAAATAAAATATAAGAGCGTGCGCAGAGGGCTATACTCAAGGTGATGTTGCAAAAACCTTTCAGGTTTTCTACTGACTTACTTTACAACGAATGCAAAGTTCTGCGGGTGCGCCAGTTGTTCATGTTAAAGACTGTGGTTGCAAGACACAGAGCTGTTCGCTCCTCACCTGAGTACGAAGCGCTTCTGCAGCGAAGGATTTTTAGAGTTGCAATTCCGACAGTTAAAACTACTTTTGCTAAACGTCACCCGCATTATCTTTCCATCTACGTATATAATAAAATTTGCCACAAACTCCCGATTAAATCGATGTCCCTCCGAGAGACCAAAAAAGAAGTTGAGACATGGTTGCTGAGTCAGAACTATGACAAAACGGAGGAATTGATGCCAAATTCATAATTACGGGATCACATAGAAATACACACTCACACACAAACACACACACACACACACACATACACACACACACACACACACACACACACACACACACACACACACACACACACACCCACATAGACACTCCTTCTAACATATAAATACTATATATTATATACATATTATATTTTTTCACATACCAGTTTCTTTTGTACGTTTAAATGTTTCATCTGTTGCTTCTGGATAAGTCCGAACAAAACCAAACAATGTTAATTTTTTTTTTTCGGGCCCCTGCGATACAGGCTTATGCTTAGTGCAGGGTCCGCTGTGTTATCTGTCTATATGTAGATTTTCTGAAACTACCTCATAAAACCAGTTTTTTGTAACAGATTACTTTTGTAAATCTCTTTTTTTGAAATAAATATTTTTCTATTTTCTATTTTCTAATCTTTTACTAAAAGTTCGAAATTGCCCTGCAAAGTAAATTAAAAACATTATTTTTTTACAAAATGGCAACTCAGGGTGAGATGACGTCAGCGCGGCTGACCTTGAAACTTTAGCTGTCACTTTTGAGCATACCAACGTGATAAAATTATCGATGGATTCAATATTTTTTTTTTCGAAATAATGTATGTGTGTGTTTTTATGTTTTATTATATAAGCTGTTGGTGTACCTTTTTTTATAAATAAATAAATAGATAAGTTTGTTTTTCCCTAACACGCGTGGCATTGATGTTTTTCGTATTTTGACAGAACGACGTGACTTATTTGGGTTCACATATTAGCACCAATCGACAAAACGACATGATTATATCGTTATAATCGATAAAATGACCGTGAAAAAATTTTATGACGTTGAGCATGTTATTAACTGGTTTCGGGCGATCAGGTGATCAGCCTGTAATGTCCTAACCAAACTAGGGACCACAAAGTAATTTTCGTGATATGTCCCCACTGGGAATCGAACCCGGGACCTCCGGATGGTGAGCCCAACGTTCAACCACTAGACCACGGAGGCCGTTGCAGTCAAACTTATTATACCACAGTGCGAAGTAGAGTTGTATCGATACATTTTCATCTGAGTGTTACCATCACTAAAATCTCGGTCAGATATCTAAAACGGGCGTGCTACATGTTAATGGAACTAGGGGAACGGACCGGCGAACATACTTTATATATACCTAGTTACAACTAGGTAACATACTCCACCAACTCTCTAAAGTTACTGTTGTGCCGTACTATCACCCAAAGAGACACAACCAAAACATAAACAGCCTATATACGTCCCACTGCTGGGCACAGACCTCCCCTCAATCAACCGGAGGGAGTATGGAGCATACTCCACCACGCTGCTCCAATGCGGGTTGGTGGAGGTGTTTTTGCGGCTAATAGCCGGGACCAAATAAAAAAATGAAAAAAATTAAATTGATTGAGTTGAAATTTTAGTTCTGTGCATTATAGTATATTTGATTTGATTTGACCAAAGGCTTAACGTGCCCTCCGAAGCACGGCATCATCTTACTTTTTCGGATAATCCGGTGATTCAAGCCTGAAAAGTCCTTACCAAACAAAGAACAGTCTCACAAAGTGATTTCGACAATGTCCCCATCGGGAATCGAACCCGGACCTCCAGATCGGGAGCCTAACGCTCTAACCACTAGACCACGGAGGCTGTGACACACCCATACTAAAAAATAATATAAATGGGAAAGTGTATGTGTCTGTCTGTTTCTCCGTCTTTCATGGTAAAACGGACGGCGGCCTCCGTGGTCCAGTGGTTGAGCGTTGGGCTCACGATCCGGAGGCCCCGGGTTCGAATCCTGGTGGGGACATATCACAAAAACGTTGTGATTCCTAGTTTGGTTAGGAAATTACAGGCTAATCACCTGATTGTCCAAAAAGTAAGATGATCCGTGCTTCGGAAGGCACATTAAGCCGTTGGTCCCAGTTACTACTTACTGATGTAAGTAAATAGTCGTTATGTGAGCCATGTCAGGGGCCTTTAGCGGCTTAATAGTAACCCTGATACCAGGGTTGATGAGGTTGATACACCACCTCACAACCCACTCGATAGAATATAGAAGAGAGTGATTTATAAATAAATAATATATATGAACTTTATACAAACGCATCACCTGGTACGTTGCGCGAGCGCATCAGATGCGCCTCTCTAATCGTGATGAAGGTCAGAACACCTAGAATGTACGATCTACTTTAGTTCCGTCTGACAGTGTGGTCTTTTTGGAATATTTCATTTATTCGATTAGAAGGTCGCGAAATGTCAACTATGCTGTTCATGCTTTGTAATATTAATGAACATTACGAAAGGTTTATGCTTAAATCTAAATACAGGGTGTTAGTGACATCGTAACGAAAACTTTGAGGGATAATTCAGGCCATGATTCTGAGTTGATATTAAGTAGAAATTTCCGTCGCATAAGTATAGATCGGAAAATATTTAAAAAAATATATAAAAATATTCATGAATTTTTGACAGGAAATTCCACTTGATATTAACTCAGAATCATGGTCTGAACTATCCCCTTCAGTATTCGTTACGGTGTCACTAACACCCATACCTACTTGTATGGCTACCGTATGTACTTGTACGGGGTGTAAGTGTCACCGTAACGAATACTGAGAGGGATGATTCATTTGATTATTCTGAGTTAATATCAAGTGGAATTTTCTATCGCAAATGTATAGAATTGAAAACAATTTAAAAAAACTAAAAAAAAATCATGAATTTTGCGACGGAAAATTCCACTTGATATTAACCCAGAATCATGGTCTGAATCATCCCCCTGAGTATTCGTTACGATGTCACTAACACCCTGTATATAAAAGGAGAAACTGACTGACTGACATATCAACGCACAGCCTAAACGGCTAAACGTAGGCACTTGAAATTTGGAAGGGACGAAGCTTAGGTACCGTAGAGGTGCACTAAGAAAGTAATTCCCGAAATTCTCACGGGAACGGGAATTAGCGGGAAAATCCTTTTGTATGAAAAATCTAAACCACTTAAGTTAGAGCCTGTAATGTCCTAACCAAACTAGGGATCACAAAGTGAATTTTGTGATATATGTCCTCACCGGGATTCGAACCCGGGGCCCCCGGATCGTGAGTCCAACGCTCAACCACTGGACCACAAAGGCCGTTGTAGGGTCATGGTCAACAGGGTCCATGTTATAGTTCCTATGCCTATGTAACACCCTATTATACTACATGGAATGCAATAAATAATAGAGAATTGAATTGAGAATTGAGGGTTGAGTATACCTGGTTTTAATACCATGCCACACTTCCTGGTGCAATAAATATAGATGTCCGGCAGATGGGATCCGTGAGCGCGACCTTGCTGACTGCATTAGAGAGGCGTGTCTTTGCTGATTATGTTGCTATACCTAACTTGGCTTAGCCGCATAGAATAAGGAATAATACCACGTTAAGCCGTTGGTCCCGGCTGCATTAGCAGTCGTTACTAACCACCAATCCGCACTGGGCCCGCGTGGTGGTTTAAGGCCCGATCTCCCTATCCATCCATAGGGAAGGCCCGTGCCCCAGCAGTGGGGACGTTAATGGGCTGGTGATGATGATGATGACCACGTGTAGAACGGCATTGGTAGCCCAGTTGGTAGAACGCTTGCCTCTCACTTTGATGTCGCAGGTACGAATCCAGCACAGGCCCAAACCAATGATTGTCGAATTTGTTTGAATCATAAATGATTTTCACGTGCTCAGCGGTGAAGGACAACGTCGGGAACCCACATACTCGAGAAATGCAATTTCGGAGGTATGTGACCTAACCTGTATTGGGTAAGTTTTCCCTTCGCGGGTTGGAACGTCAGACAGGCAGTCGCTTCGTCAGGGATGTTCGCTGAGGCGCGGGTCGACTGCTTCTACAGCACAATGCGTAAACGATGCACATCACTGACTCGTAGGATCCGCGCCAGCCCCAACAGTATCCTGAGCATGATTGTAAGTAGGCTGGACTGTCCGTACATGACTCATTGCTCCATGAGTCACTTGTACAGGAGCAGTAAATAAATGTTTTATTTTTATTGTGTACTAGCTTTTGCCCGCGACTTCGTCCGCGTGACGTGTTATAAAAGAGAGATGTTATGAAAGAGAGAATTTCAAGCGTCTAACTTAAGCGGTTTAGATTTTTCATACAAAAGGATTTTCCCGCTATTTCCCGTTCCCGTGGGAATTCCGGGAATTCCTTTCTTAGTGCACCTCTACGGTACCTAAGCTACGTCCCTTCCAAATTTCAAGTGCGTACGTTTAGCCGTTTAGACTGTGCGTTGATATGTCAGTCAGTCAGTTTCTCTTTTTATATATTTAGAAGATGTGTGTGTAATGTGTATCTATGTAATACGAATATTATTGAGTAAGAAATCATTGTTACTAACATCCTGGGTCCAAGTTACCCTTTTTTTTTTAACCCGGACCTGTCAAATCTTCAGGTTAGGTTAGAGGACCCTGAGCAAAACGGGATAGTACTAGGGAGATGATGATATTTTAAATAGAAAGATAAATATATACGTTTTTACAATAAGATTCCCATTGACATTCAGAATTTGCCTTTCAACTGTTTTAAGACAGTAGTTAAACAAAAACTACAAAAAAGGTTATTATAAAGTTAGTGATTATTTAGAAGATATGAATGCATGGGATTAACTGTCTGAGAACTGATATTAGGCAGCTAAATTACTCAATTGTATACCAATATTTTACGTTTATTTTTATTTTTTTAAAGAACGTCTAGGGCCCTGTGCCGAGGTTTTTCTTGCAGCTTCTTTTCCCCGGCTGTACAGGTTGTGAGAAGCTGCAGTAGTTTTAGGCGGATGAGACGTTCGTTATGTAAAATTGACGATTCAAAGTGTAACTATGTTACCTACTGAATAAAGATATTTTTGAATTTGAATTTGAATATGTCCTTACCGCCGCGATGCCGCCTTCTCGGAGTAGACGGTCGCTTCACGCTGAGGTCCACAGGCTCCAGCTGAACAGGGGGCTCGCACGCCTGCAACAAACAATTATAAGTACGGTCACGAGCATTTATATGTATACACTTTGGTACCGTGTCACATTAACTTTTTTGACAAATTGAACTGTAAGTCTCACTAAATGTCAAATATGTTAGTGCGACAGAGTCCTAAAGCAAAAAAAATCAAAAATATTTATTTTTCAAAATTGGCTTACAAAGTTAGCGCTTTTTGAACGTCAAAAAATTAAATTACATATTATGTAACTAGCTGTAAAACTACTACCACATCGGAATCTGTAACGCTGAGGGAAAGACGTGGCCAGAAAACCTCCCAGCACAGGGCCCTAGTCCTACTGTTTCATGTTTTCCTTTCTTTTCTTTTTTTTTTAAATCCAGTTTGTATTACATTATATTGCTCATAACTGTGCACACAATGGCCCCGATTCCTGCAGACACCTCCTAATTTTACTTCAAGTTATACCTGTCATTTTCCTATCCGCCGAAAAGGAAAGGGACGGACGATTGACAGCTCTTAATTTTAGGAAGAATGAGTTAACGAATGAATAACCCGGACGAATCACAGAGGTATCTCGCTGGTATGCAAACCGTTTGACGTGTGCTGTCAACATGATTCTGGCGGGTTATTGGCCAATAGAAATTTTTTAGACGGTTGTTTTAGATTTGTGCTTAACATTGACGTGTGTTCCATAAATATTATGCTTGTTCGTTACGATGTCACTAACAGGCTGTATATAAATTCATGATTTAATATTCTTTATTATGTTTTTTTCTTTATTTTAGATTCTTTAAATTATTTTCAATTCTATACTTTAATGATGGAAAATTCCACTTGATATTAACTCAGAATAATGGTCTGAATCATCCCCCTCAGTATTCCTTACGGTGTCACTAACACCCATACCCACTTGTATGGCTACCGTATGTACTTGTAAGGGATGGTAATGACATCGTAACGAATACTGAGAGGGATGATTATTAATAATTTAAATGGAGTTTCTTGTCGGAAAATTAATAGAAACTTAAGTGGTTTTATTTCATACTTTTGCGACGGAAAATTCCATTTGATATTACCTCAGAATCATGGTCTGAATCATCCGTCAAAGTTTTCGTTACGATGTCACTAACATATAGGTATCCTGTATACCTATATAACCATGCCACATAATGTCTAAACAGTGACCTGAACTTACGTAAGAAAGTTTAAAACAATTTAATGTAACTAGTGAATCTTCGTGAGGCATACCCGTGTGTGCTTGCAATATTATAAGAAAGGGTACATCCCTATGCGTAATAGTAGCGTTTTTATTCTTCATCACCTGCTTAGCATTATCCCGTTTCTCACAGGGTCCGCTAACCTGTTAGGGTCTGGGGTGCAGTTCATAGAAAACGCCTAAGTATTTTAATGCACAAAAACGTTTATTGACCTTTTGTTTTTTATTATTTTCTTTTATTTTTTTTTATTGTGACTTATTGTAGATTTGCCGCAGATGGCATTAACTACTTGGCCGGACAAATGGGGAGCGCTGAAGGCTCTCACCCGGTACAACGTTTAAGACAACAGGCATGAGGGTGCCCAGTTGGGCGCGAACCTAGGCACAGGGCGTCGTCTGAGAGGAAAAATATTTGAAAGAATTAATCGACCCTAGTGGGTCGATAGCGATAAGCGCTGAATGAGGGACATCGTCGACCACGCCGGCGGGGTCGGTATCGGGGCTCTGAAGTGTTTGGTGTCGCGAGCTGATTGGCTGCCTCTATGGCTAGAGTAATCGGGTCGTCGGGATCGTATATTACGTCCTTCGGGCGCCGATACTTTTCAGTACCGTCCCTAAGCGGAATGTACTCGGAAGCCGCAACTACCAGAGGATTTGGGTGGTGCGGAGCAGAATCGAAAAAACGTTTGGAAGCTAATTTGAGCCATTGGGCACGTTTATTGACCGAACACAAAGAAAAGGTACAATGCAGTAGCGCGTGAGGCATCGCTCGAGGTTCGCCGCAGACTGGTTACATACAGTTAGCGAATATAGAAGGCACACATCAAAAAATTTATTCCTAACTAGCATCATCTCATAAAAAATATATAAGATTGCGGCTACCTCCCATATGAGGTAGGCGGAGACAAAGGATTTCCGACACACCGCTTTCACATCACATCCTACATAGGTACATGTTATAAAATTCAAATTCAAATGTATTTATTGCAAACAAAATAGAAAACTATAAGAGCGCGTCGCTAACAAACCTAACCTGAAGATTTGACAGGTCCGGTTTTTTTACAGAAGCGACTGCCTATCTAACCTTCCAACCCGCGAAAAACCAGCCCAATACAGGTTACATGAAATGGTCCTATTTCATGAAATAGCCAACTTAACTTGACCATATCGTTGAAACGTCAACGTTTTAATGATATTTCAATCAACGTTTGGCCATATCGTTAATGCAGGCGGTGTCCATGCTATGTGGTGTAATAATAAAGCGAATAGTCGATTAATTTCTTAGGTTCAAAATTTACCTAATCGATATGGAAAATTGAACAATTACATCATACATTACAAGGTATTTAATAACTAGATGAACACATTCAATAGCAGACATCATGAAATGATCAATTCTAAGATCTGGCCACGACATATACACACTCTCGCCAGTTATGTTTAGTCACATAGGCTAAGGTTTATTGGCAAAATATAGTTTTTACATTGTTTTAAGTTTACGCGGTTATTATCATAATTAAAGCACATAATAACGAGCCTAATGTGGTGAAAAAACGCGAGGACACAGTGAGTGCGGTTTGTCGTAGTGAGTTTGGTGCGAGTTCAGATGGTTCCGAACATTCCGATATCAAAAACATAAACAAGCGGCAAAGAAAGAGGGTAGACAGATATATCTGCCCGTAGAAAAATATGGATCTACCTACTCCACTCCAATCTCATCAGTCATCCCGTGATCATGGCACTTGCAACAGTGTCGAAATATCGGGAGTCTCATATCCCCATTTAAACGCGGTAAGAACCCGTTATTATGTGCTTTAATTAAAATATAGTTTTTAATAAGAGGTACTGAAATTTTCCCTCGTTTACCGCTAACACTAAAACCACACCACTTGGCCGGTTGTGCAACCCGTGTCGTGATGCGAAGCCACGCCCGTGTACCCCACTATTTCACAGTCGCCCTGTCAAATACTGAGCCGTACCCAGCACAGTGAGAAGAAAAAACTTAACAACGCCATCTATCGTGTTTATGGGGAATGCCGATTGGAAAGTCATTACAATACCGACAATACATGTCTGTACTGTCGGTATTGTAATGACTGTTTTAAGACAGTCGTTAAACAAAAACTTTACAAAAAAGGTTATTATATATTTAGAAGGTATGAATGCATGGGATTAACTGTCTGAGAACTGATATTACGCAGCTAAATTACTCAATTGTATACCAATATTTTATGTTTTTTTTTTTTAAAGAACGTCTAGGGCCCTGTGCCGAGGTTTTTCTTGCAGCTTCTTTTCCCCGGCTATACAGGTTGTGAGAAGCTGCAGTAGTTTTAGGCGGACGAGACGTTCGTTATGAAAAAATTGACGATTCAAAGTGTAACTATGTTACCTACTGAATAAAGATATTTTTGAATTTGAATTTGACAATTTCCCCATCGGGAATCGAACCCGGACCTCCAGATCGTGAGCCCAACGCTCTAACCACTAGACCACGGAGGCTGTTTCTTTATTCTATAGCGGTCATTAGTGTGAAATAGTATAGTACAGTCGTGAGCAATATCATGTACCCACTTTAGGACTCTGTCGCACTATCATATTTGACATTCAATGAGACTTACGGTTTAATTTGTCAAAAAAGTTAATGTGACATGGTACCAAAGTGTATACATATTAATGCTCGTGACCGTACATAGCACGGCTATAGGCGCGGCCAGTGTCGTAACCGAGGCATCTGTGAGAGGAATGCTGCTTACATCTTCAGGATACGCCCAGTACCTTAACTACTATACACGGTGTTAGTTAGTGAGATCGTAACGAAAACTTTGAGGGATGATTCAGACCACTGTTTTGAGTAGTTATCAAGTGGAATATTCAGTCGCAAAAGTATAGAATTAAAAAAAAATAAAAAAAAAAATATTATATCGTAAATTTTGCGACGGAGAATTCAACTTGACATTAACTTAGAATCATGGTCTGAATCATCATTAGTCTACTTCTATCGTGTGGGTTGTGAGGTGGATTACCAACCCCATCAACCCTGGCCCCAATTAATTATTATTAATGATAATCTTACTAATATTATAAATGTGAAACTCAGTTTGGATGTTTGTTACTCTTTCACGCAAAAACTATTGAATGGATTTTAATGAAACTTTACAATAATGTAGCTTATACATCAGAATAACACACAGGCTATAACAATAAAAAAAGAGATAATATTACCGCGGAAACCGAAATCCACGCGGACGAAGTCACGGGCGGCCGCTAGTATTTCAATAAAGATAACATACAGACATACACATACAGATAGTGTAATAAATCCTTTAACAAAAATAATTAACAGTTTAAACACAATCTTCTTCTTCTATCGTGTGGGTTGTGAGGTGATTACTAACCCTGTCAACCCTGGTATCACGGTTACTATTGAGCCGCCAAAGGCCCCTGACATGACTCATGTAACGACTACGTACTTACATCAGTAATAACCGGGTCCAACGGCTTAACGTGCCTTCCGAAGCACGGATCATCTTACTTTTTGGACAATCAGGTGATCAGCCTGTAATGTCCTAACCAGACTAGGGATCGCAAAGTGATTTTTGTGATTTGTCCCCACCGGGAATCGAACCCGAGACCTCCGGGATCGCGAGCACATCGCTCAACCACTGGACCACAGAGACCGTCCACACAATCATAATTGGTTAGTCTGTTAAGCAACATGTAACCAGACATGACAAACGATATTTGAACATTTCGAAAGTGTTACAGATTATGCCATTAGACCATTAGGGGCATAATTTAATTTTATCGATAACTGATTGTACCACGTCAGGGGCCTTGGGCGGCTCAATAATAAATCTGACACCAGTGTTGATGAGGTTAGTATTTCACCTCACAACCCACACGATAGAAAAAGAATTGATTCATTGAGTCATGGTCTGAATCATCCCTCTAACCTTTTTTTTTTTTTTTTTTTTTTACGAGGAGAAATCCGTCATGGATACCCAGCCGCCCGGGGAAAGCGACTGGGTTATGTGAGACTCCTACTCACTAAAACTCCTCGGTGTTCCACTCCGTTCGCCGATTGGCGGGTGTCCGGGGACGTTGGCACACTCTTCCGTGCACCCGTCGGCGCCGTCCGATTCGGACTCTCCCTGGGTTCAGGATGGGAGGAGCAGTCCATCCTGATCTCCGATATTATGTGATCTGCCGGGAACACACGGCAGATCACAGCCTCCACAGCCCTTGATGGATTGAGCGACGGGATTTCCCCGCTCCCGTCGCCCAAGGGCTAACCGGGCAAGAGTTGGCGAGCAAATACCCCCCTTCTCCGCCCAGTTCTTCTGCGTCGGATAGGAGCAGAGAGGGGGTCGTCCTCTCTTGTCCGCTCCGCTGCCTCCTTCTGCGCCACCACGTCCTCGCAGAAGGAGACCATCGCGTCCCAGGCTCTCTTGCTGCCAACCATGGCCATGACCACAGCTGGCAGCGAGAGGTCGCCTCCAACCTCTGTGACAAGCGCTGCTCGTTGTTGCGCCCACGCTGGACAGACCCCCAGCGTGTGGTCGGCTGTGTCGTCACTGCAGGCGCAGTGGTGACATACTGCCAAGGGCTCCCTGCCGGCTATCATCCCTCTAACCTAACCTAACCTAACCTAATCTACATAAATAAAATAAAGTAAATAGAAGGGAAAAAAAAAAAAATAATATTTGCATAAAAAAAAACAAACAAACAACAAAAAAAAATTTAAGAAAATACAAAAAAAAAACGAGCATAGTATTAAGGAATAGATTTAGGAGCAATTAATTAAGTAAACTAACAAAATTAGGTATTGTAAACTAACAAAAGTGCGGACCATTGTGTCTGCAGACTGTAGAGCAGAGGGGGTTTTAGTGGGCGCGAGACCCACATAACCCAGTCGTTCGAGCGACTGGGTATGCATAAGGCATCTACCCCTCTATAAAAAAAAAACCTAATCTACAAGATCCTACTGCTGGGCAAAGGCCTCCCCTTCCTCTTTCCATTTTTCTTTTTACTCCAGCCAGTCCCTCGGGCAAGCGTCTGGTAAGGTTTGACAGAGAACAGATGGTAGAATCACTGGTTTAGCCCCTAAGTATTAAAATCAAGACACTAATGTGATCATGATATCTATGCTTTAACGCCACAGACATCTAACGTAGAACTGTGTTTCGTCACTAACTCGGTGAAAAAAACTATTACTAATTTGTAATGCAAGCGTCCAAGTCATCTCGAAAGATGACGTGACGTGACGAATTTTAATTTTTTTATTTTTTTATTTTCGGACGGAAAATTCCACTTGATATTAACCCAGAATCATGGTCTGAATCATCCCCCTCAGTATTCGTTACGATGTCACCAACTCCCTGTATGTCGTTACACACACACACACACACACACACACACACACACACACACACACACACACACACACACAAGCATTTATAGATTTGATATTTTCTTTTTAAGAAATATTTTATGATTTAGTCTAACAATTTAAAAAAAAAAAACTTTATTTTTTTATATTTTGTTATTTTTTCTTGACCATGACTTTTTGGGGGTGGAGGCCTGGAGTCCTAAAACACAGGGTATCCTAGTTTAGGCTCCAGCCTCTACAAATATTGTATTTTTGTATATATTTATGTATCCATGTGTTTTATTATTTGTTGAGGAAATAAAGATTTTACTTTACTTTACTTCACTTGACACAAGCAGTACCACCATAACCTCACTTTCTACATTGGGTAACTGACGTTAGATAAGTGACAAATCAATGGATCAATTAAATAGATCTCGTAGATCTTGAATAGATCCCCGTTCCATATTCAAATGCGCGTCAAATTGGACGGTAACGGTCGAATTCGAAACTCGAACAGCACAATGGTTTTGCAATGTCGTTAGGGTCGATTCACACTTGGGGAAGTGTAACATATATAAACTCACGCCTATTCCCCACCGGGGTGAGCAGAGACTATAGAATTCCATTCGCTTCGATCCTGACACACTTCTCTGGCTTCCTCAGCATTCATCAATCGTTCAGAGTAGATCGTACTGAACCTTTTCTAAGGACATCTCCAACTTGGTCACGTTCTTCTAGGTCCTCCTCTGCCAGCCCTACCTTCATTTTATATACTGCTTTCGACTCGATACATACATACATAAACCCACGCCTATTCCCCACCGGGGTAAGCAGAGACTAAGGAATTCCATTCGCTTCGATCCTGACATACTTCTCTGGCTTCCTCCGCATCCATCAATCGTTTCATACACGCACGCCGGTTCAGAGTAGATCGTACTGAATCTTTTCTATGGACATCTCCAATTCGTCCTTCTAGATCTTCCTTCATCTGCCAGCCCGCCATCTCTCTCTCTATTTAAGAGCTGCGCTCTTGTCGGTGGAGTAACCGCCATTCCTCTCTGCCCGCCCGCCATATCAAACCCTATCTCACATAGTGAACGAGTGCCCTCTACACCGGTTCCCAGGTGGCATAGCCGAGCTGCATTGTGTGACGGATGCGGCAGAGACTTGGCTAGGGGATGCACGTGCTTCGGAATGCACGTTAAGCCGTTGGTCCCGGTTACTACTTACTGATGTAAGTAAGTAGTCGTTACATGAGTCATGTCAGGTGCCTTTGGCGGCTCAGTAATAACCCTGACACCAGGGTTGATGAGGTTGGTAATCCACCTCACAACCCACACGATAGAAGAAGGGTAAATACACTCGACTGGATTACTCTGGGCGCCATCCCATTCGCGTCAGAAAGAGTACAGTCACGAGCAATATCATGTACCCACTTTGGAACCCTGTCGCACTATCATATTTGACATTTAATGAGACTTACGGTTTAATTTATTAAAAAAGTTAATGTTACATGGTTTCAAAGAGTATACATATACTCGTGACCGTACTGCGGGGCGGAAGGCAAGACGGAAATCACTGCCATTTATATTATAAAATTATAAAAAAAAGTTTGTACCTCCATATTAGTGGGCAGCACAGCGCCTAGCCGACGCCTCGCGCCCTCTCTATCCTCCTGCAACAAAAAAATATAGGTAATACAAAATTTAATTTTGGTTCTTAACTAGAAAGCTCGGTGAGGTGTGGGTACTTCGTTCATCTTGCGATGGATGTACCTCTGACTACCCCAATTGGGATATAGTCGTGTACAAATCCCAATTCAATAGGTAACATAGTTACACTTTGAATCGTCATTTTTTACATAACGAACGTGTCATCCGCCTAAAACTACTGCAGCTTCTCACAACCTGTACAACCGGGGAAAAGAAGCTGCAAGAAAAACCTCGGCACAGGGCCCTAGACGTTCTTAAAAGAAATAAAATATAAAAACATGAGTTTGAATCATAGATATCACGTGGTTTCCCGAATTTGTCCCTGGTAAATGATGGCCCCTAAGTATTACATGGGATTTAAGCATAGCTGGCGAGGAGTTCGAGGAGGGTTTTTTTTAGCTATTTTGGTGCTTTTTTTTGACGTGACTTATTGTAGATTTGCCGCAGGTGGCATTAACTACTTGGCGGGAAGAGTAGGTGCATATACTAGACTTTCTTTCTGACTACCCCAATTGGGATATAGTCGTGAGTTTGTGTTGTTTGTTTGTCTCAAAAGTGGCTGCAAGTTGTCGCCTGACTGCATGTCGCTCTGCCCGCCCCATTGGGACATTTAGGCATGTTAAATCCCGTTACTACGTTCAGTGAAAGTAAGTGCAATAGTTCCCACGATACGCTTTAGTGGCGATGGTTTGCGTCCTTGCTTCTGCTTACTGTTCGATATATTATAGTTGTTCATCATCACCATCAGCCCATTAACGTCCCCACTGCTGGGGCACGGGCCTTCCCTATGGATGGATAGGGAGATCGGGCCTTAAACCATCACGCGGGCCCAGTGCAGATTGATGGTTATTAACGACTGCTAATGCAGCCGGGACCAACGGCTTAACGTGCCTCCCGAAGCACGGAGGAGTTCGAGATGAAATATTTTTTTGTGGTCACCTATCCTACGACCGGCGTTTGCGAAAGTTGCTTAACTTCAACAATCGCAGACCGAGCGCGTTAACCGCTGCGCCACCGAGCTCCTCTATATAGTTGTTTATATTTGCTGTTAAAATCGGCATAAAACATAACATAAGGGGTAGGCAGAGGTCGTGGACCATACATAGTCATGTCATCAAGCATTATCCAGTTTTTCACATGGTCTGCTTACCTAACCTGACGATTTCACAGGTCCGGTTTTTTACAGAAGCCTGTCTGACCTTCCAACCAAGGAAAACCAAGCCCAATACAGGTTAGGTCACATACCTCCGAAACCATTTTTCCGGAATGTGGGTTTCCTCACGATGTTTTCCTTCACCGCTGAGCACGTGATATTGAATTCAGTCGATTACATAAGATCACTAAATCTTTTAAGGGGCAATGTATACGTTTTTACAATAAGATTCCTTGACATTCAGAATTTGCCTTTCAACTGTTTTAAGACAGTAGTTAAACAGAAACTTTACAAAAAAGGTTATTATAAAGTTAGTGATTATTTAGAAGATATGAATGCATGGGATTAACTGTCTAAGAACTGATATTAGGCAGATAAATTACTCAATTGTATAACAACATTTTATGTTTATTTTTATTTTTTTAAAGAACGTCTAGAACGTCGAACGAAGAACGTCGTCTGTGCCGAGGTTTTTCTTGCAGCTTCTTTTCCCCGGCTGTACAGGTTGTGAGAAGCTGCAGTAGTTTTAGGCGGATGAGACGTTCGTTATGTAAAAATTGACAATTCAAAGTGTGACTATGTTACCTAATGAATGAAGATATTTTTGAATTTTGAATTGGAAACAAATTTAACAATCATTGGTTTAGACCTGTGTTGGTTCGAACCTGCGACGTCAAAGCGAGAGGCGTTCTACCAACACGGCTCACATAAACAAAACTATAGATAAACGTGCGAATTTCAAGCACGCAACTGGCGGTGTCCGTCTAGTGAAAGCAAAGGCTAGGTTCTCACGCTACAGATACTGCGATGGTGACGGTCCTCGCACCGAGATATATGGCCGATGACCATCAAACGAGGCTCCCTCCAATATACTCATTGGCGTATTTCGTAAAGATAAACATACCGCTATGGTAGGGTTGCCATCCGTCCGGGTTTCCCCGGATTTGTCCTAGTTTAGAGGGCATCCGGGGAAGGTTCTATTAGACATAATTAAATAGAAGTGACTATTTTCATATTTTTTTTTTATGTGAAAAGCCGGACCTGTCAAATCATCAGGTTAGATAAGCGGACCATGATGATGATGATTAATGGGAGATGATGATGAACGTAGCCCAATAATCGACTGTATATCGATTAATAATCGATTATATTCGAAGCCCCCAAATAGTATCGATAGTATCGATATTGGAAATTCTACAATTACATCGCTTCTTCTTCTTATCGTGTGCGTTGTAAGGGGGAATACCAGCCTCATCAACCCTGGTGTCAGGGTTATGATTGAGCCGCCAAAGGCCCCTGACATGGCTCATGTAACGATTACTCACATCGATTTTAAATATTTATATTCTATGCTGTTCTGGGAGCATATAAAAAACATAGAACACGTTCAGCTGCTTCTCTTCCCGGGCATGTCGTAAAAACCGACAGAGGGTTTGTGTCCTCTAACATGATGGACTAATGTTATGGGCGATAGGCTGATCCCTTATCGCCATAAGGTTCATCATATCCATCTTTGGACTTCGTATCAACAGTGGCTGCAAGTTGTCTTTGATTACTTGTGGCTCTGCCCACCCCATTAGGGATTACGGGCGTGAGTTTATGTATGTATGTATTTTAAATATTTCTACAATATCATTTTTTAATTGATATTCGTGTAACTTACTGCAGACGGAGCGACCTCGCCTGCCGCATCACGATCTTTACTGTCTCGATGGACTAGATTGCACACACGATAGACTCAACCTCAGTAGTTCAGTCGTTGAGCGTTGGGCTCAACGCTATGGGGATGATGAAATTATGTTATATTTTTTATTTTATTTTCGATTGTAAATACGAATTTTACCTAAAAGTTTTCGGAACTAATTGATGTTTTTTCTCATTATGTATCTGATATTAGGCAGCTAAATTTCTCAATTGTATAAAAATATTTTATGATTATTTTTTTAAAAGAACGTCTGGGCCCTGTGCCGAGGTTTTTCTTGCAGCTTCTTTTCCCCGGCTATACGGTCACGAGCATTAATATGTACTTTGGTACCATGTCACATTAACTTTTTTGACAAATTGAACTGTAAGTCTCAGTAAATGTCAAATATGTTAGTGCGAGAGAGTCCTAAAGTGGATACATTATATTATTATTGTTCGACTGTACATCAGTTACCTAATCATGAATTTAAAAAACATTGGTTTAGGTCGTGCTGGATTCGAACCTTAAGAAAAAAACGCAACCAGTTTAGGTTTCTGTGTTTTGAGTTCAACATGATTCACGTCATAATGGCGGACCATCATTATGGCACGATTCATTCACTTGTCAAGGTTGATTAGCGGCGTAACTTTATTATTTAACCGTTGAACTGTTAACACGAAACCAGTAAGTATAGAATCATCATCATCATCAGCCCATTAACGTCCCCACTGCTGGGGCACGGGCCTTCCCTATGGATGGATAGAGAGATCGGGCCTTAAACCACCACGCGGGCCCAGTGCGGATTGGTGGTTATTAACGACTGCTAATGCAGCCGGGACCAACGGCTTAACGTGCCTTCCGAAGCACGGAGGAGCTCGAGATGTTTTTTTTTTTTTTTTGTGGTCACCCATCCTATGACCGGCCTTTGCGAAAGTTGCTTAACTTCAACAATCGCAGACCGAGCGCGTCTACCGCTGCGCCACCGAGCTCCTCATCTATCTATCTACTCAGCCTATATCCACCCACTGCTGGGTACAGGCCTCCTCTCTTTCACGCCATCCTTTCCGGTCCTGTGCAAGTCTCATCCATTGCTTTCCGGCATACCTCACAATATCATCCGACTGGGCTGGTGGTCTGCCTCGATATCGCATACCGGATGGCCACCATTCAGTGACAGCCTTAGTCCATTGTAGGTACGATGATCCGTGCTTCGGAAGGCACGTTAAGGTGTGCGTCAAGCTAGCGGCCTCAAAAAAAAAAATGGGCACGAAAAAATAATTTGACCATACCAAAAAATAGTACTCTTATTGAAAAAAATAGTACCTGTTGTAAAAAAATTAGTACCATCACGGTTCTGGATTTATAGCCATGTTTTATTGCACTTGCTAGCTTGACGGTGAGCGAAATTTGGCGAGAGTTAACGACAAGGTCTTTCGCTTTGATTTAAACGCCAAAAAATAGTATCGAAATAGTACTCACCCCCTGCAAAATACCGAAAGTAGTACTTCAACGGTTCCAAAGTTATAAAGGCAGTTCTTTGATCCCGCTAGCTTGACGTTTTGAAAATACCTATTATCTGGGGAACGCTTGCATACTTCAGTATGTAACTAATGTCAATAAACTCGTATGAAATAGTACTCCCTACCATCATAATTTTGATCCGATTCTCTTTGTAGAAATGTTAAACAATCATCATAACCTATGCCATACATTTGTTGTTGATACAGTCACGTAGACAATTACATAACCTCACAATTTATTCGTAAGTATTGCCATTTTGGAGGTCTACCCTACCATTTCTTTGCACTTCAGTGCTGCTATTACAAAAAATTCCTATTGCATACACCCATATGCACTAATTTTAATAGAAAATGGCTGCATGGGTCTAGTTCTTATCGAAAACAATCTGTGATTTTAATACATCATAATACATTTTTAATCTGCTGTTTTATTTTATAATTTATACCTTCATGTTGAATTTGTTACGGATCGAAGTGTTTGTTAATAAACAATTTGCAGTATTTGTAGAATAACTCAAAGAGTTTCAACAATGATATTACTTTCATCTAACAACCCTGGCACTTCACCAATTTTTACCCAAAAATGGGGAAAAATACTGAAATCTGACAACATTCTTGACCATGTGTAATAATTTTGTTCGCGACTGTACTCGTCTTGATAAATGTATGACATAGGTTATAATGACTTTTTGACATATTTCTACAAAGAGAATCAGGTCCAAATTATGATGGTAGAGAGTACTATTTCATACGAGTTTATTGACATTAGTTACAAACTGAAGTATGCAAGCATTCCCCAGATAATAGGTATTTTCAAAACGTCAAGCTAGCGGGATCAAAGAACTACCTTTATAACTTTGGAACCGTTGAAGTACTACTTTCGGTATTTTGCAGGGGGTGAGTACTATTTCGATACTATTTTTTGGTGTTTAAATCAAAGCGAAAGACCTTGTCGTTAACTCTCGCCAAATTTCGCTCACCGTCAAGCTAGCAAGTGCAATAAAACATGGCTATAAATCCAGAACCGTGATGGTACTAATTTTTTTACAACAGGTACTATTTTTTTCAATAAGAGTACTATTTTTTGGTATGGTCAAATTATTTTTTCGTGCCCATTTTTTTTTTGAGGCCGCTAGCTTGACGCACACCACGTTAAGCCGTTGGTCCCGGTTATTACTTGCTGATGTAAGTACGTAGTCGTTACATGAGTCATGTCAGGGGCCTATGGCGGCTCAGTAATAACCCTGACACCAGGGTTGATGAGGCTGGTATTCCACCTCACAATCCACACGATAGAAGAAGAAGACCATCCCTTGGCCACCATTCAGTGACAGCCTTAGTCCATTGTCTTCCCATCTTGCCAAGTGTCCTGCCCATCTCCACTTAAGCCTAGCGATTCGTATACCTACATCTTCGACTATAGTGCGTTGCCGAAATTCGACGCGTTGCGTGATGAAGGCAATAAAATACTTAATGAACATTAATGGTTAATTAGTTATTAGTTGGTATTTCAAATGGTACTTGAACTCAACACTGGGTCAAGAATTCAAAACAATATCAAGGATATTACCAACGGCCACCGTGGTCCAGTGGTTGAGCGTTAGGCTCACGATCCGGAGGTCCCGGGTTCGAATCCCGGTGGGGACGGATCGTGAGCCCAACGCTGAACCACTAGACCACGGAGCCCGTTAAAAACACTTAGAAGCGGGGAACATTTAAAAGTTACGATAAAAGTAGATTACGCTGTTGTCGGTGCAGCATTTTTTTTTTTTTTTTTGACGTGACTTATTGTAGATTTGCCGCAGATGGCATTAACTACTTGGCCGGACAAATGGGGAGCGCTGAAGGCTCTCACCCGGTACAACGTTTAAGACAACAGGCCTGAGGGTGCCCAGTTGGGCGCGAACCTCGGCTCAGGGCGTCGTCTGAGAGGAAAAATATTTGAAAGAATTAATCGACCCTAGTGGGTCGATAGCGATAAGCGCTGAATGAGGGAGGTGCAGCATTCTCCATGCTACTTTTTTAGGGAAAAATAGAGCATTGGTTTCCCTCTTGCCTTCCGCCCCGCAGTACTCTGTCTGACGCCAGTGGGATGGCGCCCAGAGTAGTCTATTACAAAGCCCTACTAGGACTCCTGTCCTCCGCCTCTGAATAGTACTGACAGTTACTGCTGCCCCCTGTCAGGTTCCAGGTTACAGTCCCTGTGACTCGTCCCTTTCGTCCTGCATTGCCGTACCGATGGCTCCCATCTTCGCCTACGCAACCGTTGAGGTCTTCACCCCTATTCCTGGGCAAGGGTTCTTCGTTATACCCCGTAGGTCCCTATTCGAACTCAGCCATCATCTCACTCCGGCCTACTGAAGTAAGAGGCCTCCCCCCGCAGCAAGGACGCGCCGAACAGGAATTGCCCCAGTGGAGGGCAGAGAAGATGACTCTGTCCCCCCTGGGGCCGGGTTAATGGTCTTGTATAGAACCATGACCAAAGGCCAAAGTGGCCAAAGTGGCCAAAGTGTTAATTCGTTCATTCGTCTGACTATTGGCTTTCTAAGGCCTACTAATTGACTAGTCGACTAAAAAGATCTAGGAAAAAAATAGGTATACAATAAAAAAAAAACTTACCATGTAAACCATTAAGTACTCTTCGAGCGATATGCATTCAGAGCTGGTTTACGTAACTGTAAAGAAAAAAAAAAAAAGTTACTAACTTTTCTGGTGTTCATTTTTACTTTATTTTGTTGTTAACAAATTACAAACATGCTTTGCATTGCTTCTATGCTGTTCTGGGAGCATATAAAAAACATAGAACACGTTCAGCTGCTTCTCTTCCCGGGCATGTCGTAAAAACCGACAGAGGGATTGTGTCATCTAACATGATGGACTAATGTTATGGGCGATAGGCTGATCCCTTATCACCATAAGGTTCATCATATCCATCTTTGGACTTCGTATCAACAGTGGCTGCAAGTTGTCTTTGATTACTTGTGGCTCTGCCCACCCCATTAGGGATTACGGGCGTGAGTTTATGTATGTATGTATGTATGTAACAAATTACTAAATACTACAGCCCATCCTACATATACTGGCCAGGCCGCTCATGGATGAGCACACACAACTAAGACTAAAAAGGAGGCTGCCGCAGGATCTAGCCAACTAAGGCCCAAAATAGGAAGCGACACTGGTCGCTTACCTATAATGATACCTATACACCACAAGTGCTTATTATCCAAGGGTGATAGATTGCGCGCAAAAAAGGGACAAAAAAAAAAGTAATGCCGGAGTCGCTCCAATGAGTTATTTATTTATAGCCTTTTTTCAATAGAATTACTCATTAGAATAACTCAAAGAGTTTCAACAATGATATTACTTTCATCTGACAACCCTGGCACTTCACCAATTTTTACCCAAAAATGGGGAAAAAATACTAAAATCTGACAACATTCTTCTTGAGCATGTGTAATAATTTTGTTCGCGACGGTACCTGTCTTGATAAATGTATGGCATAGGTTATGATGATTTTTTAACATATTTCTACAAAGAGAATCGGATCAAAATTATGATGGTAGGAAGTACTATTTCATACGAGTTTATTGACATTAGTTACATACTGAAGTATGCAAGCGTTCCCCAGATAATAGGTATTTTCAAAACGTCAAGCCAGCGGGATCAAAGAACTGCCTTTATAACTTTGGAACCGTTGAAGTACTCATTTCGGTATTTTGCAGGGGGTGAGTACTATTTCGGTACTATTTTTTGGCGTTTAAATCAAAGCGAAAGACCTTGTCGTTAAGTCTCGCCAAATTTCGCTCACCGTCAAGCTAGCAAGTGCAATAAAACATGGCTATAAATCCAGAACCGTGATGGTACTAATTTTTTTACAACAGGTACTATTTTTTTCAATAAGAGTACTATTTTTTGGTATGGTCAAATTATTTTGTCGTGCCCTTTTTTTTTTGAGGCCGCTAGCTTGACGCACACCCAGAGAGTTGACATGACAAGTTAGTTTTTTCTGGTAGTTTTGGCTATCTATTTACCTTAATTACAGTTTTTTCTAACACAGTTAGCTCGACCATTATAGACGGCGATACGGCTCACCTATCACGTTGGTCTAACAGAAAGCTTGGTGAGGCGTGGGTACTTAGTTCATCTTGCGATGGATGTACCTCTGACTACCCCAATTGGGATATAGTATGAGCTTATGTTATGGTATATTAATTATTAGAAAAATAGTATAATTTTATTGAAGGAAATGGGGGGGGGTGGGTTGAAGGGGTTGGTAATCCACCTCACAACCCACACGATAGAAGAAGATTGAAGTGTGTGAGAGGGAGATTAGCTAGTGTGTAAATTGTTAAGATGTATGGGGGAGTATCACGCAAAATAGGCGCACAGACGTCGAGTTGCGGAAACCGGCCCGCGAATACCAATACCAATACCAAGATGTATGGGGAGCCAATGATGAAAAGACGGAAAATACTGAACAAAAAGGTTTATTTGTTAAAAGCCATGTCACACCTTGAGCGTACAAGAAACCGGAAGAAGAACTGTCAGTAAAACAAAACAATCAAAATGGCCGAACAATGTTGCCATTTGTAATGCCACAGATTACCTACTTATTTCTATTTGCTCAACATAAAAAAAAATACTTACAAAAAGTCCGAAATCAGTTGAACACATTATGGTAGTTTTTTTTTTCATAAATCACTTATTTAAAACTAATACTGGCCTAAAAATACTATTTATGTAAGACTTTTTTATTTTTTATTAATGATTATCACATGATTAATGAAGATCTTTATTTTTGAGGCAGTCAAATTCGTTTTGTCATGGTTTTATCTGTAACAATAAAAATAAAAGTTAATAAACATAGTAATAATTACTATATTGTAATGTACAATAAAAAAAAATGTTTATTTCTCCACTAAAGGACTTCCCACCCTACATTCCTCAAAAAAATAAGTATAGATAGCATTGTTACAAACATTTTCCTTCATTTAACATTCTAATTTCATGGATAACAGATATATGCACCTGTTATCTTTGTTTTTGGGTTTAAATGATGAAACTTTTTATTACACCCAGCCACTACACATCTTCCACCCATTATTGTAATCTATGTGTAATTTATGAAGTGTTATAAACAAAATAAAATAAATATTATACTGATCAAAATAAAGAGAAGCAATATAGGTAATTATATACAATATAGGAAAGGTAATTATATACATAATTTGATGCATTATATTATATTTACATTATATAAGGGGTGACCGTATGTAGTCGTTACATGAGCCATATCAGGGGCCTTTAGCGGCTCAGTAATAACCCCGACACCAGAGTTGATGAGGTTGGTATTCCACCTCACAACCCACACGATAAGTAGTGCGAAAATATCCTTACTGTCTTCACTCCCAGCCGGGCAGAGATATTATAACTTCTTTTCTTTCAATAACTGTTTAAGGATTGATTACTAAAACCAATCCATTGAAACAATTTGTACAAAGTAAATGAGCAATTAAGTTATAATTACAGAATTATCACACACAAAACCACAGGAAGTTGCAAATTTTTTTGCTAACACGGCTTCGATGGATATGGTTCATTTATAGCGTTTATTTACTCGACTGCACACTTTTTTCAAAGTACTATTTAGTTCCTATTAAGAAATTTGGCATTCTAAGTGCATAATAATAAATATAAGTGGACTTTTCCGGGATAAAAAGACTTATCGGAAAATATAAAGTCCCATGGCGAGAATGGTCGAAATAAATCACATTCAAACAACTACAAAAAGCAGAAATTAAAATTGCAATACCTCTGGTTAGCTAACCGGATATCTCGCTCCAAATCGCGGATCCACTATTTTCACATTCAATTTCCGCAATTTTGACTCCCATTTTCGTTATTAATCACATTTTTAATTATATAAATAAGTAAATACATAAAAACTAATGAAAAATCATCGAAAAAAGTTTCGAAACGTCACGTCACAATAATATTTTTCAATAACTGTCAAACTTCTATAACCCTACTAATTTGTAACAGGCATAATTTCCGAAAGAAGCACGTGCTACTTGTAACGTTTTAATTTGTCCGCTTAGCAATTAGAATGCCGCGAAAAAAGTTAGAAATTCATAATAGTTGACGTCCACGTAGTTTCGTATCGAATTTTTTTTTCAATCGATATTATCATACATTTTTTAATCGATTTTATGTTATTTTGTATGAATCCGCGGTGAGGCCGCTATCCGCGAGTAGCGGCCTTCTAATACTGTTGCCGTACGTTGGATAGTACTCGGCCGTTCGCTTGGGAGCCGGTTTACCATCGCAGTGCAGATTACTTTTACAATGCCATAATAATTATGGGACAATTACGGATACAAAATCACGCGTAATTTTAGAGGACATTTGCGCTCGCTGATTATTGTAAACCAATTCTTCGCATTTAACTTCATATAAAAATTGTATCTTACTACTCATATTAATTAGGCGATAGATAGTTTTCAACAAATTTTATAACAATAGTTTCTTGTGGGTAATTTACTTTCTTGAAACGTAATATAAAAATTCTAGCGTGGGGTAGCACAGATGGAATTGAAAATCGGGTTTAGTTCGCCACACTAGTTTTTATTTTATGTTAGTGAACACTGTAACAGCTTTTGCAACAGAACAGAGAGTAACTTAAACTACGGGGCGCAGCGGCGCAGCGCGTGCGCGGACGGTTCGCTCGGGCGGCGCGAAAACGGTCTATCGCGTATGAAGCTCGGCGGCAAACTGAATGAGTGCGAGTGAGCGAGAGTCAACGAGCGCGCTCGCGCATGCTACTCGCGCAGGCGCGCGGGGGGAACGACGGCGCGGCCCGACCGAGCCGTTCTATACGTTCTATTATTATTAATATTTTTACCTCCCGCTACAACCTCCCCCTCCAAGTCACCGGATCGACCCGATGGTGACTTGGCCGGACGACCCTTTTTACGGGGGTGTTCTATGAGGGTAGCAGTCCCCACATAAGGGGTAAGGGCACTAGCATGATACTTCCCTCTGATGGTACCTTGCTTATCCTTAAGCAGAAACGAGGTTGGGCTGACAATTTCAAATATCTCGTACGGTCCCTCGCGACGCGGGGCAAACTTACTACTAAAACCCTTAGCGGCATTACTAAGCCGGTGAGACTCAACGAGGACGAGGTCTCCCACCTGGTAGGAAGAAATCGGGCGGCGATTCTTATCGGCGACTTCCTTTCTACGATCCTGTTGCTCTTCGGTTCTCCATTTGACTTCCTGGAGGGTCTCGGTGAATTTTAGCAGATATGGAGTTATCTGAGGAACGAAATTCTCGCGTTCAACAACCCCTCTGAGGTCAGTAACTACATCCATTGGTGAGCGTAATTCACGGGCAAACGTTAAAAATGCAGCAGTCCTCCCAGTACCTTCATTGTACGAGCTATTAAGGGCAAACCGAACGGCGGGCAACGCTTCAGGCCAATTCCGATGTTCAGGCCCCACAAGCATAGCAAGCATTTGCTTCATGTCGCGGTTCTTGCGCTCGGACGGGTTAGCTTCCGGATGGTAAGCAGGAATGAGGCTCTGCTTAACGTCGAATACATACATCAATTTCTGCATTACAGCAGAGACAAACTGTGAGCCGTTATCAGAAATTACACGGCGAGGAAACCCATATCTAAGGAATACTTCCTCCAACAACACTTTAGCGCAGGCTTCAGCTGTAGCGTCAACTAAGGGGAACACTTCCACCCATCTACTTGCAGTGTCCACGATGAGGAAGATCCATCTCTCTCCGTTGCTTCCTTCGGGAAGAGGTCCAAAAAGATCCATCGCAAGGACTTCCATACGCTGATGAGCTACGGGCGTCTGCAACAACCCCGCAGGCTTCATGTTGCTGGGTTTGTAGGTTTGACACAGGTCACATGACTTGATATATTTGGCAACATATTGTCGCATGTTTCTAAAATAGTATCTCTCCTTCATCTTCTTCAGGGTTCGTTCCAGGCCAAGGTGTCCAGCGGTAGGTGCATCATGCAGCATCTTCATGACCTCTTCACGCATGGACTCGGGAACTACCAGCTGCGGTTCTTCAGAATCTCCGTCCAGATCTATACGGTAAAGTACGCCTAAGGTCATATAATATCCGCGATCAGTCCAGCGGTCCGATGCATCGGCCGTCTGACCTTCAAAGTCATTAATAATTTTCTTTATTTCAGGATCTTCGAGCTGCGCACTACGGATCTCTTCGGGACGACGATGTGGTAAGTCTACACTTACAGGGCAAACATCGCATGAGGAACTGGCAACAACATCCTTTTCTGGTAAGGCATCACCGCACACGGGCCTACTCATCGTGTCGGCAATGACATTCGCCCTTCCTGGGGTATACTCTATTTCCAGGTTAAAGGCCTGAATCTTCATGGCCCAACGGGCTAATCGACCACTGGGAGTCTTCAGCGATAACAACCACTTCAGTGGTTGGTGGTCAGTCGCAACGCGCACTTGCGCGCCTTCAAGGTAACCCCTAAACTTCTCAAGGGCCCATACAACTGCAAGAGCCTCACGCTCGGTGGTATGGTAATTACGTTCAGCTGGCGTTAAAAGTCTGCTCGCATATTCGATCGGCCGTTCCTCCTTCGGATCATCTCCCTGAAGGAGAACAGCACCCAGGGCGTATGCACTGGCGTCAGTACGCAGGATGAATGGCTTCTCAAAATCAGGCTGCTGCAGAATGGGGCTAGTCGCAAGACGACGCTTCAGCTCTTCAAACGCGAATTGCTGATCGTCAGCCCATCGCCAGGTTCGATTCTTTTTGGTAAGATCGGTGAGTGGACGCGCTACTTCCGAAAACTGTGGTATAAATTTCCTGAACCAAGCACAGGTTTGTAAAAATGTTCTCATTTGTTTCAGATTCTTTGGCGGCTCCATATTTAGTACAGCTTCAACCTTCGCGGGATCTGGCTCGACGCCACGACAGGTAAGTACATGTCCAAGATATACGACTCTATCTCTTCCAAAAACACACTTCTTCCGATTTGCTCGGAGACCAAATAATCGAAGTCTGTCAAAGACCTGTTGTAAGTCACGCACGTGAGTTTCAATATCAGGCGAGACTATAAGGAGATCATCTAAGTATGCAACTACACATACATCCTTCAGGCCGGCACGAAATCGATCAATTAAGCGTTGAAATGTCGCCGGGGAATTCTTAAGACCAAACGGCATTCGCTTAAATTGGTAAGTCCCGAACGGTGTGGTAAAAGCCGTCTTATGGCGATCCTCTGGCGCCACTTCTATCTGCCAATAACCTGCTTTGAGATCAATGGTGGACATGATGCTGTTGGCTTTCGTTGACTGTATCAAATCGTCGATCAAGGGGAGCGGGTACTGGTCGGATCGCGTCACGCGGTTTAGCTTCCGGTAATCTACACAAAAGCGGACTTCCCCATCCTTCTTAGGGACTAAAACAACGGGAGAAGCCCAATCCGATTCTGCATCCTCGATGACGTCTTCGTCCAACATTTTGTCCAATTCCAGGCGGATGATTTCCTTCTTAGAGGGCGTGACTCGATACGGCGGTCCTGCTACTGGTGCGGCGTCACCGGTGTCAATGCGATGAGTGGCAAACTTGGTGGGTGCTCCCCCTAGCTTGAAGATATCTTCATTTTCTTGCAGGAGAGTCGTGAGCTTGTTCCGAGCATCTAAATCAAGGTGGGCGCCCTCGTCCTCACGAAGTTCCACAGTCGATAGATGAACTAAATCAGTCTTGCCCTCAAAACACATTGGTTCCGGTTGAGAATTTCTCAAATACCAAACATTACGATCAAAGTCAAGTATCATGCCCGTACCCTCAATGAAATCCATACCTAGCAATGAGTTAGTAGCATGTGGTAACATTAGGAAACAAACCTCAGTCACTACATTACTACAAGTAACATTAACACGTGCTACATTAACTTCTTCTATACAACTTCGCCCATCGGCGTATCTAAGTTCAGTTACAACTTTATCAAAAGTTTGACCACAATTTACAAGATGGTTATACAGACTCTTACTACCAATAGATTGTTTTGCACCAGTGTCCACAATTGCACTACCCACTAAACCACAAACCGAAATGTTCACAACGGGACGGTCCCGTGGAACCATAAGATCACTCACTCCTATAGCCGACACTGAGTTGAATGTAGACGACACAGCAGGAACTACTTTGCTCTGCTCTTTGCATTTAGGGCAATTGGATCTTATCACGCCGAGTGCTCCGCAGCCAAAACAACTGACTGGGCGAGGATCTGGAATAACTTCCTTCTTAATCTCTACTTTATTCTTCAACTTTTGACATTCTTCTCTTGTATGTCCATAGCATTTGCAATATATGCATTTCGGACGGGACTGTGTCGGGATAGCACGTGCAGTAGTGACGGCAGGTGTAGCAGTAGTGGGGGTAACAGCGGTTACCCGATTGTGTCCGGTCACTGGTCGACTCTCGTCTAACATATCTTCTACGCTTCTGGCATGCTGTAGTAGCTCTGCAAATGATGAGAAGGAGCTACGTGACACCCTCTCGCGTATTCTACGATGTAACAATCCATATGTCATATCCAATTGTACTGGATTTTCTGGTAGAGTGTCAGGTGGTAATTGAGCTATCAGAGCTCTCACTCGGCAAACAAATATGTCTGTTGATTCTTCTGCTTGCTCTTTCTTGAAGATCTGTCGGTAGATCTTATGTGGAGGCATGCGCGGACCGAAGGTTACTCGTAGCAGTTGAACAGCATCAACCCAGGACTCTGTAGAATGCTTGACTCCCCGCCACCAGGAAGCAGCAAAGTCGGTCAGCAACATAGGCAAGCCTCTCAGTGCAACGGCATCATCAACTCCCAAACATTGCTTATACATCTCCACGGCGTCTATGAACGCGTTTATGTCGCCGGCACCATTGAAACGTGACGTGCAGTTCGCAAAATTAGAGGTTTGCGGACCAGGCGGCAAGGGTGAAGGTGCAGGTGATGATTGCGTGCACATGGACAGCAGTCGGCTGAATTGTTCATCTGTCATCAGTACTGAAGATGGTGATGGGAAGACCTGGCTTGCATGCGTGGGTTCCAGCACACCACGAGGAGAAGCAGCGACAGGTGCACCATAAGGAGAAGGGGCGATTGGCCTCGGCACAGTAGGCGCAGAGGGGCCTGGCGCCATGAAGCTCACGCCGGGCGACTCGTCATCAGCGAGCAGCGTGACATCGACGTGCGACGCGCCCTCGGCAGGCAGCGTGACATCAATGGGAGACGTGGCATAGACGGGCATCGTGGCATCTGCTGGCGGCGTACGACTGACGGGCGGCGTGCGAACGACGGGCAGCGTGCGTTCGACGGGCGGCGTGCGATCGACGGGCGGCGCTAAATCGTTACCACTTCTAGTTAAAACCATTTTAACACTTTAGTTCTTTTTAATTTACTTTAAGTACTTTCACTTTAGTTTGTAGTATATAAAAGTCAATATAACAGATAAAATAACAGTTCCGCTTATAGTTCAAATGTTCATTAGCACTGTGTGAAAAATAGGTAAGGGGTACTTCCCTAAGTCCAAGCAGGTTGCGGGCATGCGCGGCTGGCGCAGCGGTATAGCAGCTCTGCATCAATCGTGCCAGCGCAAGGACATGCGCAGGGCACGCACGGTGTACTCGTACGTATGGCAAATACGAGCAACTGGAACATCGACCCTCCACGGTCGACAGCAACTCGTCTCATACGAAACAAAACGAGACACACTAACGTATTTCACTTTACGTATGCACTGTTAGTACCTAACTGAAATATTTTCCAGTCAACAATAAGTTTTCACACTATAATAACTATAAAACTGATTTACAACAGTTAATAAACAAAAGTTTTTCACGAAAGAAGAGTTCGATAACGCGATTGACAATTTGACATTGACAGTTCGAATTGCGGTAAAAAGTGGCACTTAGAAAATGGAATCGCCCGATTTTCAAAATGGACTCGCCCGATTTTCACAAACGACCATGCCCACTTGTGGACAACGCGCAATGATAAAATACTTATTTAAAACTGTCCGCAAAAGATATTTAACACAACTATCCGTAAAATATAGTCAATCTGAGTCTAAAAACACTTATAAGAAGTATTCGAACACGTGAAGATCGCAATTACAAAGTCTAGAACATGAATGTTCGAGAAAAAACTAGAAAATAAACGAAACACAAAACGATAGACACACAGTCCTAATGTTCGTCAGCTAGTTACGACACTCAATAAAGTCTAGATCTAGGTAATAATTTACAGTTCACACGTAGTAGGTATGTACTTAGATTTGGTCACTCGGGCGGGAGTCTTCGAGACTCAAAAGGCACACACAGTAACACGATCGCGACTTCTTCTAGAAGATAAAACGATGCTTAAGCACATGAAAGTCACTCCGAACGTACGCAAAGTCCATCACAATATCCAGCTTCACGTTGGGACGCCATCTTCTAGCGTGGGGTAGCACAGATGGAATTGAAAATCGGGTTTAGTTCGCCACACTAGTTTTTATTTTATATTAGTGAACACTGTAACAGCTTTTGCAACAGAACAGAGAGTAACTTAAACTACGGGGCGCAGCGGCGCAGCGCGTGCGCGGACGGTTCGCTCGGGCGGCGCGAAAACGGTCTATCGCGTATGAAGCTCGGCGGCAAACTGAATGAGTGCGAGTGAGCGAGAGTCAACGAGCGCGCTCGCGCATGCTACTCGCGCAGGCGCGCGGGGGGAACGACGGCGCGGCCCGACCGAGCCGTTCTATACGTTCTATTATTATTAATATTTTTACCTCCCGCTACAAAATCCTATTACACTAGTCTGCGTACTAGACTCCTGTATGTGTGTACGCTAAAGTACGTGTGTAAAATCCTGTATAAGGATGTTTCAAAATAAAATTTATTGACAGGGTAAGCAGAGACTAACTGACTGACTGGTCCCAACATACTTGCTTCCTCTACATTCATCAATCGTTTCATACATGCACGCGCGCCGGTTCAGTGTAGATTGTATTGAGCCTTTTCTAAGGACATCTCCAATTATCTTTAGATTAATTATGACTATTTACGCTGCGCTGGACTGAGAGCGTATAAAAACATAAAACTGAGCAGCTGCTTATCTTCTCGGCAGACTCGTTTATCTACCTCCGAAACATTTCTTGGAAATGTGGATTTCCTCACGATGCATGTTTTCCAACACCGCTTAGCACGTGATATTAATTTATGATCCAAACATTAATTCGAAAACAAGTTCAAATATTGTTGGTTTAGGCCCGTGCTAAGATTCGAACCAGCGACCACTGTTGAACTGGACTACCACGGTTGAGATTTAATGTTTTCTGTTATGCCTAGAACTATATAAATGTTAGTACCCATCCTATCTGTTTTAGGCGAAGACAAGAAACTACTTGAATTTCTACTGGCTAAAATCCTAACTTAATTTGCCTTCTATATACTTTCATTTGGGCATATCCAGAGAGGTAGGTTTTCTGGGCCATGGACAGCTTGTCCCATATATTATTATAATGATACCCATGTAATATCATTGACTCCTTAACTGATATTTTTTACAAATACTTTAAATAAGACTTCTATTTTTCATAATAAGGTTTGTCGTTTTTAAATTAGACTAATTATGGAAACTAAACTGTAATTCCTTATTATGCAATCCATTCTTAAAATAGACTCATTTACTTTAGAATCGACATAAAAGGAACCGCGCAACGCTAGTTGCTGTAATTTTGACGTTTGTTGTGAATCTTGTTTTGTTGTTAGTTTTAGCAATTTTCTCTGTATTTTTTCATAACAATGGAAAAATTACCACCGAAACAGAAGAAGTTAAAGGGCGCGACCAGAGAAGATCTATTAAACCTGGATAAAAATGTATATTATCAGTGTAAAACAATGATTTTCGCAACCTAACCTCTACGATAGCATATTTTACATATTATTTAATGTTTTTCACAGGAATTAGTGGATAAAATTATACAATTAGAAGCACACAATTCACAGTTGAAGAATATTATCAGTAAACACCAATCTAGTGATACGGAAAGTGATAAAAATCATCGGAAGAAACCATTCGATTTTACCAAGTAAGTATACAAAAACTTATAAAAATCTGTAGTGGTTAGAGCGTTAGGTTAGGTTATTATACGATGGGGACATTGTCGAAATCACTTTGTGAGACTTTCCTTTGTTTAGTCCTAATATTGCAGGCCATAATCGCCTGATTGTCCGAAAAAATAAGATGATTCCGTGCTTCGGAAGGGCACGTTAAGCCGTTAGTCCCAGCTATTTGCCGTAAAAGCCGGAGTGAAGCAGCGTGGTGAAGTATGCTCAATACCGGTTGATTGAAAAGAGGTGGGAAGTTTATAGACTGTTACATGTTATGTTATATTAGTTAATAAAGAAATAAACTTGCAGATGCCATTACCGTCGAGTCCTCCTCCGTATCCTCTACTTTGGTTGGGACTACCAGGGTCTAGCGGTGCAGGAAGACTCCAACCAGACAATAGAGCACCATCTCTTCCACGCATTAACCAAGTCCTGTCTTATACAGAGCCGGGAGACGTCTCAGTACCATCGGTGTGGACGGACTGATAAGGGTGTCAGTGCTTTTGGGCAGGTCCATTATTGTTTCAGTATACTATTTTCTTTTTTTAGCGTTTCTCAACGATTTCCCATACTCTATTCAAGATTCTTCTATTTTTTACTTGGAACTCTAGTTTTTAAAACTAAACAATTACCATAAAACAGAAAAAGGAAAACACAACTGAATTTTAGTCGAATTAGAATTAATCGAATACAGGCACTTATCAGTGAAAAACTGACTGCCTGAGTTAATAATAATAATAAACTAATTAAACCTAAATGGACCAGAAAAAATCTCAAAAATGTAACAAAATGGCAACTCTAGAATTTCAAAATTTTTATGAAATTAATCAGCTTTGGGGGAGGCCTATGCCCAGCAGTGGGCGTCATACGGCTGATGATGAATCAGCTTTAGAAAAGAATCAATTTTTTATATTTGAGTAAGCTATCTTCCAGAAATTCAAATTCATAATATAATCTATTGCACTCCGCTAATAAATTAACAATCCACTTGAAAAAGAGAGAGAAAGAAACATACCACATATCACACAGATCCACATGCACATTACACTTCCTTTTGATCCATAATTGTGGGACATCCTGTATAAAATTGCAGGTGATATCAATATCCCTTCGAAGCAAGCACCCACCAGAGCAACAGAGTGATACAGCAACAGAGATGCCATATTGCAAGATCTTGAACAGACTCCTGCCCAAGGAGATCAGAGCGGTCGCCTGGATGCCCATACCTGAGGACCTGCCTGAGTACAGTGCTAGGTAAGATATACCCTGGACACTTCATAGAAACACCTCATTTTACACAGACACTACACATTGACGTTATCGTACACGCGTATCTGTATGTGTGATGTCTGACGCCATACGATTGAAGACTAAAGTAAGACTGACGGGGGTGAGGTAAACCTAGCTCAGCTGCTGGAGGGGAGCGGAGAGCCGTTCTTATACGTCCTATGACCATAGGCAAACTAGGAAGCTAGAAAAACCAAAACAGTACCAAAGTGGTGAACCCAACTAGTTGACCAACTAGTTCCGCCAACATGCAACAGATGGCGTTGACAGACGGCCTAGAACGCGCTATCGAAGTTTGCACAGCGCGACGCATATATACAACTTCCAACGTGAAACAGCTGGGTCGTCGATCCCCAGTCAAACTACCGACTTGTGGCTAGCGGGGTACTGTGCTCGGTACCGCTACCACGAAGCATTCGATGTCTGCAGCCACCCACCCTGCTGCCAAGTTTTAATTGGCATCACTTAGTGTAGTTTGTAAATTACCATTTTCCGTGTCACGTTTGACTCTCATTGTGAGGTCGCAGGTTCGAATCTCAACACGTGCCTCATCATCATCATCATCATCAATTTAAGAGCCACGCTCTTGTCAGTGCATTTTCCATGCTACTTTTTTAGGGAAAAATAGGGCAGTGGCAGTGGCAGAGGAAAACCCCTCTTGCCTTCCGCCCCGCAGTACTCTTGTCTGACGCAAGTGGGATGGCGCCCAGAGTAGGACTCCTGTCCTCCGCCTCTGAATAGTAGTGACAGTTACTGCTGACACGTGCCTAAACCAATGATTATTTAACTTGTTTTCGAATTCATGTTTGGATCATTAATGTTGATAGGTTAGAGGTGAAAAAAAATATCGTGAGGAAACCCACATTCGAGAGAAATGCGTTTCAGAGGTATGTGACCTAACCTGTGCGGGTTTTCCCTTCGCGGGTTGGAAGGTCAGACAGGAAGTCGCTTGTGTAAAAAACCGGACCTGTCTAATCTTCAGGTTAGCGGACCCCGTGGAAATGTTCTATCTATTTGTTAGGTTCTCATGTACCGCTCGGCTCTACAAGTACTACTTCCCTCGCGCGCGGCTCGATCTCTCGCGCATGCGCGCCGCATGCTCGGCGCTGGTTGGCTCGCACGACTTCCGCCATCTTTGCAAGATGGACGTCGGCAATGGCGTCACCGAGTTTCGGCGGGAAATCATTCGAGCTGATATTGTTGCTTTAGAAGAGGATTCTGAGAGTCGTAAGTATAGTCTGCAAATACGTACAATAGGCTAGTTTCCAACCAATCAAATCAGTTACTTTTTACTGAACGTCAAAACACGAAATTACTAAAAAAGCAGCCTGTTACGTCATAGAAAATAGTGACACAATGGTGCTAATTCCTGTAAATACCATCTAATTTTATTTTAGGTTATATCTGTCATTTTCTTATCCGCCGAAAAGGAAAGGGACGGGTAATCGACAAGCATAAAATTTATGGAACACACGTCAATTTTAAGCACAAATCTAAAACAACCGTCTAAAAATTCGCCCGGGTTATTCATTTATTTACTCATTCTTCCTAAAATTAAGAGCTGTCAATCATCCGTCCCTTTCCTTTTCGGCGGATAAGAAAATGACAGGTATAACTTAAAGTAAAATTAAGAGATGTCTGCAGGAATCGGGGCCGATGTCGCACTTATTATTACATTTTGCTTTATTAAAATTCATAAATAAGTTAAATAGAAAAAGAAAACGTTTTTTGTCACTTAGATCTGTCTTTATTTAGTAATCAGAATTTCATAATTTATCTTTGACCTAGGAAACTACCGAATCATGTTATGTATTTCTAAGTAATCATGGACCATCCTCCATATCGTCACTGACCATCGGCTTTATGGGTCCGACTAATCGGCTAATCGGTCTACCGTATAGTCAGCCGACCCCTACATTTATAATATACGTGTAGCGGACCCAACTAGTTGACTACCTAGTTCCACCCACATGCAACAGATGGCGCCACCATTCAATAATGCAGGCCTGAAACGCGCTATCGAAGTTTATGCAGCGTGACGAATATACAGGGTGTAAGTGACATCGTAACGAAAACTTTGAGGGATGATTCAGACCATGATTCAGAGTTGATATCAAGTGGAATTTCCTATCGCAAAATTCATGAAAATAAATCGTGGCAGTAGGTCTTTCTACTTCAACAAACTCAACAATTTTTAAACGTTGAACCACTAAGTATCTAAATAAAAGAGAACGAAAACTTCTACCTAAATATCAACATCGTATCACGCACGCGTAGGTTTAGCGACTGTTTCGCGTTGTTCGACTTACATTGCGGCGCAGTAAAAACTTAAAATCTTAATTAATTATTTGCGACAAGAAAAACACCCACCATCGTTTTTAGTACAATCAAATAGACGTTCCATTTTTTTTCGTTACGATGTCACTAACATCCGGTATTTATATGCGTCTATACAGTTTTCGCTGTATATACAGTTTTTATCCTTATTTCAGCAACATCAATGCATTGTCTAATGATAGAGGGTAACGCTTTCCTCTGGCATCAAATAAGGTGTATTATGGGCGTCCTGCTGCTGGTGGGACAGAGACAGGAGACGGTTGACGTCATCAAGGAGCTGTTAGACGTCGAGAGGAATCCTAGGTGAGTCATCACTTATTTAAGAGCCACGCTCTTGTCGGTGCGGCATTCTACTTTCAGGGCAAAATAGGGCAGTGGTTTCCCTCTTGCCTTCCCACAGTACTCTGTCTGACGCGTGTGGGATGGCGCCCAGAGTAGTCTATTACAAAGCCGTACTAGTCCTGTCCTCCGCCTCTGAACAGTACTGACATGTGACTAGCCCCTTCCGTCCTCCATTGCCGTACCGATGGCTCCCATCTCCGCCTCTGCAACCGATGAGGTCTTCCCCCGTATCACTGAGCAAGGGTTCTACGTAGGTTTGGGGCCCTATCCGAACTCAGTCATCATCTCACCGGCCGGGTTAACGGTCTTGTATGAAATCAAAACCAAAGGCAAGATAAAGGTAGTTTTTTTAGAAAATTATTTTAATTATTTCAGGAAACCTCAATACAACATGGCTTTAGACGTGCCTCTTAATCTTTTCCACTGCACATATGAGCTAACAGAGAGACGGCAGTGGATCTATGACAAAGACGAACTTAAATCTGTCATTGCGCATCTACAAGGAGAATGGACTTTATATAGCATTAAGTAAGTTATCCTATACAGGGTGTTAGTGACATCGTAACGAATGCTGAGGGGGATGAATGAGCTCATGATTCTGAGTGGAATTTTCCGTCGCAAAATTCATGTTTTTTTTTAAATTTTTAATTCTTTACTTTTGCGACGGAAAATCTACTTGATATCAACTCAGAATGCGGTGGTTCCCTCGGTCAAAGATAAATTATGAAATTCTGATTACTAAATAAAGACAGATCTAAAGGTGACAAAAAACCTTTTCTTTTTTTTAACTTATTTATGCATTTTAATAAAGAAAAACGTAATAATTAGTGCGACATTTTGTCATGCTTTTCTATGACGTCACAGGTTGCTTTTTCATACAAATTCCATAGTAATTTCGTGTTTTAATAATAATCATTTATTTCGGACTCATCCACATTGATTACATCCATATAACGACGTTGTGTTTTGACGTTTAGTAAAAAGTAACTGATTTGACTAGTTGGAAACTAGCCTATTATGGTCTCAATCGTCACTCAATGTTTTCTTTTTTTTTTTTTTTCGGAATCATAATCTTCCATAGATTGTTAGTATTGACAAAGAAAAATTACTTATATATATAGAGAGTAAGTAAAGCATGTTATTTTACATTATAAATAAGGGGTCTGTCCCTTATATGTATATCATTCCAGTGTCCCAGAATAGGACACTGAAACCGCTCTGCTATCGGTTGGAGGATAGTGTTGGCGCTCCGCCGCACTCTGCTCAGCAATGAAGCGGATCTTTTACGAATGATTGCTTGGAAGCTATCAATTCGTGCATCCGCCATCATTTTTGAGGCGCTACAGTAGCGGGGGAGCCCCAACAGCATCCTCAGTGCATTGTTGTACTGCACCCTCAATGCATTAACATTTTTTCGTGTATTTAACCCACATGCTAACCTATTGCTCCTCAGTTTCTACTTACTCGGGCTTTTAACGAATGAATTAGACATTATGAGTTTGAGTTCATGTCTGGATCATAGCCATCATAGGTAATTGATATCACATGGTTTCCTGGATTTGTTCCCGGTTAATGGCAATAGGCTTGCCCCCTATTACATGGGACTTGAACATAGCTGACGAGAAGTGGGTGTATTGTATAATTACTATACATCTCTGCCTACCCCGTCAAGGATTCGGGCGTGATGTAATTTTATTATTACAGAACAACAATGATAAAAGACTCTTCACAACAATTGGAAAAGGAACTGGAAACATCAAAAGCGAGTGAGACGCAAGATACAGATGACAGTAAGAGGGAAAGAGACGGAATGACGGCCTATACTGACTGCTTAACACAGGGAGTCAAACCTAGGACTTACACGCCTTTGTTGAAAAGGGAGACTTGTTGTGAGTATTCTTAAGTTCAAACTACATTTTATTTAAATTCATTAATATCTTTATTCAGTAGGTAACATAGTTACACTTTGAATCGTCAATATTTACATAACGAACGTGTCATCCGCCTAAAACTACTGCAGCTTCTCATAACCTGTATAGCCGGGGAAAAGAAGCTGCAAGAAAAACCTCGGCACAGGGCCCTAGACGTTCTTTAAAAAAAATAAACAAAATATTTTTATACAATTGAGTAATTTAGCTGCCTAATATCAGTTCTCAGACAGTTAACCCCATGCGAGGCGACAGCATGCGTTCGCTCTCGCTCTAACAAATGAGGGTTCTGAGTTACAGAAAAGGATAGAAGTATAGAAAAGTGCGATGGAGTGATGCTGTTATCCCACACCGCCCCCAACCCACCCCAAATGTACAACAATATATACGTATATGTAGTATGTGCCACAATATTAAATATTACTTTAAAATAATTTAAATGTAGCTTCATCAATTTGATAAATATCTCGAGAATTTTTGATATATTTTTTTTCTAATTATGTCTCTTGGCTGTATGCTACATAAGACTTATAATTAGCGATACACAGGCTAGACAACGACTAGTCGGGATAGCCGACTAGTCGGGATAGGCGACTAGTCGGGATAGCCCACTAGTCGAGATAGCCTACTAGTCAATGTGCAATAAAGTGTTTATTCGTCCGACTATTGGCTTTCTAAGGCCTACTAATCGACTAGTCGACTAAAACCGTAGTTGGTACATCTCTAAGGTCTCAAACTGGATGCCAGCGGCCAGATCGCGCGGTGTTGCGGCGGTATAGGGTTGTCTCAGATGAACGCGATGTCGAAACGGCGACAACGCATTTTCGATAGTATTTTTTTTGTTTCGTACGATTTATTATGAATCCCTACAATGAACAAAGGAAACAAAAAGGCGAGTTCCAAACGCTGAGACACCGCTCGTACCCCGCTCGCCGCGCCGCTGCCATCGAGAACACTTCGATATAAATCTAAGCATTTGAACGCGCCGCTCCCCGCTCCGCCGCCGCCGCGCCGCTGTCGCTGGCATCCATTTTGAGGCCTATAAGTTTACTATGGGTATTTTTTTTTGCAGCAAGCTTAGAAGAAAGGATAGAATATTACAGGAAGAAGAGGAAAATAGGCACAAACGACGCAGTGGAAAAAAATGTTAAATAAAAAACTCTTTAATGTTAATCAAATAACACATTGGCCCCGATTCCTGCAGACGCCTCCTAATTTTATTAGTATTATTTTTATTGTAAAATAAAATAAAAATAACACTATGCCTACCCCTTCGGGGATACAGGCGCGGTGCTATTTTTATATGTATGTATTTAAGATTATTTACAACTTAAAATGTTCTTGTTCATCCTCTTTCTTCATCATCATCTGAAACAAAGCAATAAAAAAAAATTGAGTTCTGTTCTTCTTCTTTGCGAGTCGATGGCGATCGATACTAAATTTTTGCTGACCAATAATTGGCCACGCTTACGGCATTGTCAGTGGCTTCGTAAAGGTTAATAGTGCAGGTGTTAGGGCACTTAGGACAGCACAAAAGGTGAGCCATAGTTTGTGGTGATACTCCACACTCGCAATCATCGCAACCATCAACCTGTTACAATAGCCCTGTTAGGAGAACGGATGACTTACATCGCATTGCCACGGGTTTTAATTCCGGCTCCGGCTTCTTCTTATTCCACCTCACAACCCACACGTTGTGAGGTGGAATACCAACCTCATCAACCCTGGTGTCAGGGTCACTATTGAGCCGCCAAAGGCCCTTGACATGGCTCATTTTTGTGTATGTGATCTATCAACAAATCGCGTCAATTCATTGCTCCGTTTTCGTTTGGACAAACAAGCAGACTGACACTTATACACTTTCCAATTTATTAATATTAATTCAATCATCTCAGGCCTTTACATCTTTATCAGATGATTCAAACAGCGTTTCTGTGGCAGCTTTTACCCACTCCACCCACAGACGCTGCATCGCCTGGGACGCAGTTTGATGACGGCCTCCCAGCATTGGTTTGCAACCGTCTAGGAGAAGGAAAGCTCCGAGATTAGTAAACTCGGAATTGGTGACTCCGTTATTCAGGCCTTTTCTTCTTTTCGTGTGGGTTGTGAGGTGGAATACCAACCTCATCAACCCTGGTGTCATGGTTATTACTGAGCCGCCAAAAGCCCCAGACATGGCTCATGTAACAACTACATACTTACATCAGTAAGGCTTAACGTGCCTTCCGAATCACGGATCATCTTACTTTCGGTCAATCAGGTGATCAGCCTGTTATGTCCTAACGAAACCAGGGATCACAAAGTGATTTCAGTGAGTGAGTCAATGGCCCCGATTCCTGCAAACACCGCCTAATTTTATTTTAAGTTATATCCGTCATTTTCATACCCGTCGAAAAGGAAAGGGACGGATGATTCACAGCTCTTAATTTTAGGAAGAATGAGTAAATGAATGTGTCGGGTTATTGACTGATGTAAAATTTTTAGACGGTTGGTTTAGATTTGTGCTTAAAATTGACGTATGTTTCATAAATTTTATGCTTGTCAATTACCCGTCCCTTTCCTTTTCGGCGGATAAGAAAATGACAGATATAACTTAAAATAAAATTAGATGGTATTTACAGGAATTAGCACCAGTAATCACTTAATTTTCAATAATAAAATTTACGTCCTTGGAATGTTGGAGATACCAATTTAATGGTAACACTTACGTCATCAAAGGGCTAGCAATGGCGGCTTGTCATAGGATTGAGCATACCTGGTCTTCTTATACCATGGTCTAGCCAACTGTGTCAGTGAATAATGCACTAAGAAAAAATAAATTTGTGTTCGGATCATTCATAGATAATTGACTCACGTGATTTCCAGAATTTGTGCCTGGTTGATTTGACTTCAACATAGCTAGCGAAGAGTTGGTGTACAATGGCCCCGATTCCTGCAGACACCTCCTAATTTTATTTTAAGTTATGCCTGTCGATTGACCGTCCCTTTCCTTTTCGGCGGATAAGAAAATGACAGGTTTCAGGGTTTTTACAGAAATTAGCACCTATGTATATCCATATACTGTTATTAATATTACCTACCTCCTTGATAATCCTCTATGGAGGGCTGCAGTTCCTCTATTTGCAGTCTTGTCACCATCATCGTGTTGGCAAACATTACCTCCTCTAAGACATCAGCAGCTGAGTCGAAGACGTCTCCTATTGGTAAAATGATTAATTTTTTACAAAACCCGTAGCAGATCAGTTGGAAGAACGCTTGGCTCTCAATGTGAGGTTGCAGCTTCGGATCCCAGCAGTAAACCAATGATTCATCAGAGGTCCTTACTCTTACTAGGGGGCGGGAAAGAATCTGACCCCGATACCGACCCCGCCGGCGTGGTCGACGTTTTCCCTCATTCAGCGCTTATCGCTATCGACCCACTAGGGTCGATTAATTCTTTCAAATATTCTTCCTCTCAGACGACGCCCTAAGCCGAGGTTCGCGCCCAACTGGGCACCTTCAGGCCTGTTGTCTTAAACGTTGTACCGGGTGAGAGCCTTTAGCGCTCCCCATTTGTCTGGCCAAGTAGTTAATGCCATCTGCGGCAAATCTACAATAAGTCACGTCAAAAAAAAAGCGAAAGAATCTTAATAAGGGCCCTCACGGGGCATTGCAGACTCAACAAGCACCTACATAGAATGGAGCTGACCGAGTCCCCTTTATGTAGATTCTGTTTAAAGGAAGATGAGACGCCATTACACCTGCTGTGCAGCTGTGAGGCTCTCATACACAGTAGAAGCCGAGCTCTGGGGGGCCACACAATGGATCCCTAGGAGGTCATGGAGCTTCCTCCCAAAAAGACGCTCGGTCTAATCGAACGGATCGGTCTAGAGGAGTTTTAAATATATATGTAGGGACTTGGCCACAATAGACTGGCCATTCGAGCTGCATTAGTCCTCACAAAAACAAAACCACACAAAAAAAAAAACAACAAAAAAAGTACTTTTCACGCTTTTTGTTTACTTTTGTTTTGTGTTTATGTTATACTTTTTTTTTACTTTTTTTACGTTATTGAAGACTATAGAGAACCGGAGAGAAAATATGATTGGCCACCTGATACGACACGATTCATTTATAACAAACATTATAGAAGGAAAAATTGAAGGGAAGAGAGGAAGGGGTAGACCTAGGATAACATTTATGAAACAAATAAAAGAGAAGGTGCAGGTTGTGTCGTATCGGGAGGTGAAGGTTTTGGCGGGAAGAAGAGAGGAATGGCGATTACTCCACCGACAAGAGCGCAGCTCACTAACACCCTGTATAGAAGGGACATTCTCTGCCCCCCACCGATTCGAGCTTGGAGCGAGCTTGATTTACTTCGACCCCCGATGGCGTGTGGTAATAACGACATTTTTATATCTAGTGACCTTTTGTTTGAAGAAACTGACCTTCGAAATTCTCATCGTCGTAAACCTCGTCGGCGGGGTCGGGGTGCAGCGTCTGCCCCTCGTCTAGAGCTGAGTGGAGAGCTTCAAGGTCGCTGGTGTTCTGTGGTACGAATCTGTGAAGAATACGTACGGACGAAGTTTAACGGCCTCCGTGGTCCAGTACACAAAAACCACTTTGTGATCCCTAGTTTGGTTAGGACATTACAGGCTGATCACCTGATTGTCCGATAGTAAGATGATCCGTGCTTCGGAACGCACGTTAAGCCGTTGGTCCCGGTTACTACTGACTGATGTAAGTATGTAGTCGTTACATGAGCCATGTTAGGGGCCTTTGGCGGCTCAGTAATACCCTGACACCAGGGTTGATGAGGTTGGTACTCCACCTCACAACCCACACGATAGAAGAAGGTATACCTCAACTGAGTGATGGGCTGGTCTTCAGGATCGTAGTCATCATCATTATCCTCGTTACTGGTGGGCTGTGGAGCCAGGTTGGGAAACACAGACCTGAAACATTTTTTTTAAATTATCAAATCTACGTGTGCGTCAAGCTAGCGGCCTCAAAAAAAAAATGGGCACGAAAAATAATTTGACCATACCAAAAATTAGTACTCTTATCAATAAGATTTTCAAAAAAAATAGTACCTGTTGTAAAAAAAATAGTACCATCACGGTTCTGGATTTATAGCCATGTTTTATTGCACTTGCTAGCTTGACGGCGAGCGAAATTTGGCCGCTAGCTTGACGCACACAAATCTACATACGTGGGAGTCGTGGTAGCCCAGTTGGTCGCAGGTTCGAATCCAGCACAGGCCTAAACGAATGATTGTCGAATTTGTTTTCGAATTCATGTTTGGATCATAAATGATTATCACGTGCTCAGCAGTGAAGGAAAACATCGTGAGGAAACCCACATTCCCGAGAAATGCATTTACGGAGGTATGTGACCTAACCTGTATTGGGCTGGTTTTTCCTTCGCGGGTTGGAAGGTCAGACAGGCAGTCGCTTCTGTAAAAAATCGGACCTGTCAAATCTTCAGGTTAGATAAGCGGACCCTGTGACAAAATGGAAAATGCTTGACAGATAATGATCAAACCTACATACGTGACAAAACATCACTAAAAAACATCGTAACAAATACTCAGGGGGATGATTCAGCTCACGATTCTGAGTGAAATTTTCCGTCGAAAAAGAAAGTATTCGAAAACAAATGTGTTGAAGTATTTTAAATGACTTACTTGAGTTCATAATTCATGATCACACACAGGGCAGGGGACGGGTGTCTCTGGATGCCGTGGAAGGAGATGGTCGGATACAGGAGAGAGATTCTTGGAGCTGGTGACGCAGCTGAACTCCACACAACGTTGCTGAAATTAAATTCATCATCATTCACCCATGTTCTTTTCAGTGCAGCATTCTTCTTCTATCGGGTAGGTTGTGAGGTGAATTACCAACCTCATCAACCCTGGCGTAAGGGTTATTATTGAGCCGCCAATGAATATAAAAGGTGATTTATGACATTTTCAACTGTTTTTTATACATTGAATATGTTTAAAAGATCTTGTTGACATGTCCGGCTTTCGGACTCGTAAAATTCGGGGTTTTCACACATCTTGTCCTGTTTTCCAAATTTTTGAGATGGCAACCCTAACTATGTGGGACTTAAACATGAGTTGGCAGAGTGGGTGTACGTGTACATAATGTACTATACACCTCTGCCTACCCCTTCGAGGGTATTGGCGTGATGCCATGTTATGTATTAATTTATTGTTTCCATACTTCATTCCATATTATTACCATAACTTCATAGGCATGTCGTAAAACCCGACATGATTGATATGGGCAAAACGCTGATCCCTTGACATGACACTATAAGATGCATCATCCTTCGTTATGCGCACTGCTAGGGAGTGGAATTCTTTGCCGTCTTCTGTATTTCCGAATGTATTAACCCCGGGTGCTTTCAAGGCCAGATTGAACAGGCACCTTTTGGACGAGTTCGCTCCATCTGAGGCCTCGTCAATGCCTTCGGGCAAGTTTGGAGCCAAGCAAACCCATCAGAGGTAAAAAAAACATCTTAGGACTTCGCATAAATAGTAGACACAAGTTATTTGATTACTTGTGGCCCTGCCCACCCCGTAAAGGGATACAAGCGTGAGTTTATGTATGTAAACATTTTAAATACCTTACCTTCTAGTTACATGTAGCGTACCAGTACCAATTTCCTTGTCATAAACTATTAATTTAACTGAAGGAGCTTGGTAAATAATGTCGTCTTGTGGCGCAGAAGGCGCTACGGGTGACGAAACGAAAACGTTGGTAACCATTTTATTTATACGGACTTTAAGTTTTAATTTTTAATAATTCAGAAACATGAAATGAAATAAATTATAATAGCAAGAAAAACAGTTTTATTTATTTACGTTCTTTGTTCTTTTTTTCTTTGTCAAGAACAGCTGTCAATCAGCTGATAAATAGTGATGTCCACGATATCTATTGTGGATTTGTGGTCTAATTACTAAATATGGTCTTTGGAACAGAACAAGATTGTTTTGAAAGGTCCTTATGTTGAAGAAAATCTTGTTTTATTTTTTATTATAAAAACTTCCCCTTAATTTTACAACGACGGCGGGTCACTCTCTTTTAACTGTGAGTATTATTTTATTTCACAAAAATCGACTCATGTTGATAATTGATTATAAATAAATATGGCCTTTTGTTTGTACGTGTATCCGAATACAGCCTTACTGAGAACATTTTTTTCCACTTGCAATACCAAATTAAAAACGTCAAAACGCAGACTAAAAATCTCCCTGAAGCTTGACGGTTCTCGATTCGTATTTCGCCGAATTTACATCGAATTTTTCCATTAGTCGTGGATTATTTTCCTTCATTTAGCTTCGTTGTGACTAGAAGAACATTTTGGTGTCGAATTTATTCGGTATAAAGCGTCAATCTCGTGGTAATTTGGAGGAGTTGTCACTTGTAGTATTTGTAGGTAAGAATATTATTTTTGTTGTTCATGGATTTGCTGAGTAATTTCGGCCACCCGAGGGCTTTGTTACGGTCTTGTCACCGTGCCAAGTTTATTTACCGGTGCCAACCACCAGCCATTTCAGATTGGCGAAGGAAACAAATGTTTTTTTCAACCAATATAACCTTAGAATTAATATCAATATATCAATCGGTTTATGTTAGAACTTATCGGCTTAGCCCCCTTAATTAATGTCAAATTACTTGCAGTAATGGCCTTTTAGGCTTCTTCCTTTGCATAACAGGCTTTTACGCCGCAATAAAATGTAAACATGATTTTTTTTAGAAGTATTCAGGAAGTAAGCCATAGTATGAATTTCATCAAATTCAATCTATCAACTGTTGTATAATGCGTTGTGGTCTATTTACAAACAATGAGGTTCAATGACTGGCAGATGTGTTGACCTGCTTTGTCTAAAAAAAATTTTAATAAATGTTTTCTTTTAAAAAGAAAGTACCTACAATAAAACCAACACATAAATATCTCATTTTTACTTTAACAAAACTTACTTAGGTACCTCGAAATTTGCATAGGGTTGGTGATATTGTTCATCCCTGGTTTATTTACTGACTATAAGCAGTTTTGTTGTGTGGAATAAGTGACGTGAAAAAACATTTTAAGAATAATTTGTTTTGAAAGCGGTTTTACTTTATAAATACATAAATTGGTTGATTTGTTGATCAAATAACAATTAAAGTATTCCCTCTCTATAATAATCGCTATTATAAAATTACAATCTAGGTATGCGTAACATAGCTCACAACTATATTCCAAATGGGGCACCCACACCTCACCAAGCTTAATGTTAGACCAACTTGATAGGTGGTGAGCAGTATCACCCTCTAATTTAAATACCATTTTTATGCGAATAAATGATTCATCATCATCATCACCAGCCCATTAACGTCCCCACTGCTGGGGCACGGGCCTTCCCTATGGATGGATAGGGAGATCGGGCCTTAAACCACCACGAATAAATGATTATGAATTATTATTATGAGCCAACTGTGTTTGTAAAATTAAAACATTTTGGGTACCTTTGCAGTGAGAACAATCAGAGGTGGTTTGTTTGATTAGGCTATTTTCTTTTAATATTTTTTTTTAAAATGTTTTTTTTTTGTTGATTCTAGGTATATGAAGTGACGTTCCAATGATGTCTCTAAAGCCAAGAAATGTGGACTTCCAAGAGACTTGGGCCAACCTTAAGGAAACGGTGAGTAGACTCTTGTCATATTTTTTTTCTTACAAAATAGTGGGAAATGATTCATACCGTGGTATTAGAAAACCAGGTATGCTCGATCCTATGACAAGCCGCCATTGCTAGCCCATTGATGACGTAAGTGTTACCACTGTGTTACCATTGAATTGGTATCTCCAAAATTCCAAGGATGTAAATTTTATTATTGAAAATTAAGTGAATTACTGACTAATGTGTTAAATTACTATTACTTGTCACATATGTACTATAAAAATCATTAAAACTGTAAGTAAATCTTTTACTAAAACTTCAAAATTTCCTTGCAAAGTAAATTAAAAGCATTGGTTGTGGGTAGGTATTTTTTTTACGAAATGGCAACGCAGGGTGGGATGACGTCAGCTGGGCTAACCTTGAAATGTTAGCTATCACTTTTGAACATACCTGGTTTTCTTATACCATGTTTCAGAGTTGATATCAAGTCGAACATCCTGTCAGAAAATTCATGAAAATTTTACTGAGGGGAATGATTCAGACCGTGATTCTGAGTTAATATCAAGTGGAATTTTCCGTCGAAATATTCATGTTTTTTGTTTTTTTTTTATTATTATCAGTTCGATACTTTTGCGACGTTTCCGCTTGATATCAACTCAGGATCATGGTCTGAATCACCTCTCAAAGTTTTTGTTACCATGTCACTAACACCCTGTATATGTGTTGTCCCACCAGGTGGCCGGGGTGGTGGGGCTGAAGTCTGTGGAGCGGTCAGTGTGGAACACGCGTTTCTCTGACGTGTACGCATTGTGTGTCGCACACCCGGAGCCTCTAGCCGATCGGCTTTATGATGAAACCCGGTGAGTAGCAGGAAGATACCACTCATCTATCGTGTGGGTTGTGAGGTGGATTACCAACCCCATCAACCCTGGCGTCAGGGTTATTATTGAGCCGCCATAGGCCCCTGACATGACTCATGTAACGACTACGTACTTACATCAGTAAGTAGTAACCGGGCTTAAAGTGCTTTCCGAAACACAGATCGTCTTACTTTTGGACAATCAGGTGATCAGCGTGTAATGTCCTAACCAAACTAGGGATCACAAAGTAATTTTTGTGATATGTCCCCACCGGGAATCGAACCCAGGACCACCGGATCGTGAGCCCAACGCTCAACTACAGGACCACGGAACTCCATAATTTTCTACGGGCAGACATATCTGTCTACCCTCTTTCTTTGCCGCTTGTTTATGTTTTTGATATCGGAATGTTCGGAACCATCTGAACTCGCACCAAACTCGTAAGAAAATTATGGATCTACCTACTCCACTCCAATCTCATCAGTCATCCCGTGATCATGGCACTTGCAACAGTGTCGAAATATCGGGAGTCTCATATCCCCATTTAAACGCGGTAAGAACCCGTTATTATGTGCTTTAATTATGTTAGTAATAATACCCTTAAAACAATGTTAGCAATTATCATGTTATGCGAAGCCTTTATTTTTGTCTGTGCCCGCAGGAACTTTCTAGAAGAGCACGTGGCGGGGCTGCTACAGCGCGTGCGCGGCTCCGCGCCCCTCGAGAACAACGACCACAATGATGGACTGCTCGCCAGGTCGTTACCGAACCTTAACGCACATTAGAATAGAATCATAAACTGCCTATATACGTCCCACTGCTGGGCACAGGCCTCCCCTCAATCAACCGGAGGGGGTATGGAGCATACTCCACCACGCTGCTCCAATGCGGGTTGGTGGAGGTGTTTTTTACGGCTAATAGCCGGGACCAACGGCTTAACGTGCCCTCCGAAGCACGGAATCATCTTACTTTTTCGGACAATCAGGTGATTCAAGCCTGAAAAGTCCTTACCAAACAAAGGACAGTCTCACAAAGTGATTTCGACAATGTCCCCATAGGGAATCGAACCCGGACCTCCAGATCGTGAGCCTAACGCTCTAACCACTAGACCACGGAGGCTGTTGCTGTTGTTGTAGAATAGAATAGAAATAGTTTATTATAAAAGGACGCCACACACAAAAAAAAGACAACAATATCATATCAAATTTCCACTAAAACAATTACAAAAAAGCAAGACAGATGTTTGTCGAAATGATCATAAGGTGGTGGTGGACGTCCTGAGATAAAAGGGCCTCACTCAGCACAAGTCGCGGCGTGAACCACGACGCTGGTATTATGTGGACCCTGTTGGGTGACGCACGAACATCGTGTTCCATAAACATGTGTTAATGGTGTACATACATTATAATATAATACCAAATTACTTTAATAGAAATAGTGTACATAAACAAATATTATCGCAAAGATGTAGGTATACATAAATACATTACTCACACACTAACATCATCATTGGACCTAATATTATTTTAATCTAATAGGCTATTAGTGAGGGGCTCGGTGGCGCAGCGGTAAACTCGCTCGGTCTGCGATTGTTGAAGTTGAGCAACTTTCGCAAAGGCCGGTCATAGGATGGGTGACCACAAAAAAAAGTTTTCATCTCGAGCTCCTCCGTGCTTCGGAAGGCACGTTAAACCGTTGGTCCCGGCTGGATTGGCAGTCGTTAATAACCACCAATCCGCACTGGGCCCGCGTGGTGGTTTAAGGCCCGATCTCCCTGTCCATCCATAGGGAAGGCCCGTGCCCCAGCAGTGGGGACGTTAATGGGCTGGTGATGATGATGATATTTATATATCCTATCCTATACTATAATAATATACATAATACATATATATTTTAGCATAGACAGAAGCAACTGATGGACATTCTTTAATATCCGCTGGAAGTTTAAGAGAAGGAATTAAAACTAGAGATGGGCCGGGCCGACTATGACTTTGGCCGACTAGCCGATTAGTCGGTTGTAAAATTGCCGACTAGTCGGCCTTGCCAATCATTGCTTTCGGCTAAGTTTTTAACTTTTTATTATTTAAAAAGTACCTACTTGAAGCTGTTAAACGTTAAATATGTCGAAGAAAAAGTCACATGTTTGGACATTGGATTCCAGCAAAGTGAAATGTAATCAGTGCCAAGCTGTTATTTCTCGTGGAGGGACCGGAAAAAAGGCTAACACTACAAGTATGACGAATCATATCAAGTACAAGCATCCACAGCTGGTACCTCAATTAGGTTCTGTGGTTAAAAGTGTATCAGATACAATATAAAAATAGTATGGGCCGACTAGTCGGCATTTGTGCCGACGAATCGCCGACTAGTCGTCGACTATAAATGTGGCCGGACAGTCGGCTTTCCCGACTAGTCGGTACATCTCTAATTAAAACTCTTTCCTTTTCAGTAGAAAAGAAAATGACAGGTGTAACTTAAAATTAGATGGTGTGTAATATAATGTACTCACTTTAGGACTCTGTCGCACCAACATATTTGACATTTAGTGAGACTTACAGTTCAATTTGTCAAAAAAGTTAATGTGGCATGGTACCAAAGTGTATACATAATATAATATGTAAACCTTTCTTCACCTTTCAGATACGTGTCGGCGTGGCGAGAATACAGCCAAGGTGTGGCTTATCTCAACAGCCTCTACTCATATCTCAACCTACAACACGTCAAACGACAGAAGGTCAGTCAAAACCACTCCCTAGCATTATCCCGATTTTCACAGGGTCCGCTTACCTAACCTGAAGATTTGACAGGTCCGGTTTTTTACAGAAGCGACTATCTGACCTTCCAACCCGCGAAGACCAGCCCAATACAGGTTAGGTCAAATACCTCCGAAGTTGCGTTTCTCGGGAATGTGGGTTTCCTCACGATGTTTTCTTTCACCGCTGAGCACGTGATAATCATTTATGATCCAAACATGAATTCTAAAACAAATTCGACAATCATTGGTTTAGGCCTGTAATAAAAAGGGTCATTTTATAGCCAAAAACAAAGATAAAAGATGCATGGCTGTTGTCTATGAAATTAGAACTATAAACGAAGAAAAAAAAAAAACTGAAAAAAAAACTTTTGGGGAACGCCGATTGGAAAATCCCTCATTACAAGTTTAATTTCCATAAAAAACAAAAAAAATGTTTTTATTTTGCAAATTATATCATACATACATACATAAACAGCCTATTTACGTCCCACTGCTGGGCACAGGCCTCCCCTCAACCGGAGGGGATATGGAGCATACTCCACCACGCTGCTCAAATGCGGGCTGGAGATGTTTTTACGGCTAATAGCCGGGACCAACGGCTTAACGTGCCCTCCGAAGCACGGAATCATCTTACTGTTTCGGACAATCAGGTGATTCAAGCCTGAAAAGTCCTTACCAAACAAAGGACAGTCTCACAAAGTGATTTCGACAATGTCCCCATCGGGAATCGATCGTGAGCTTAATGCTCTTAACCACTAGACCACGGAGGCTGTTAACAAATTAAATTATGTTTTTGATATCTTTCGTTACTTAATCATGCAGGTGTCGGATGCGGAGATAATATATGGCTCGGCGGCCACAGTCAGTTGTCCAGAACACGATTCACGCCAGTTGGAGGTAAGCACTGTTCACTTAGAGAACGAAAAAAGAAATATTTAAAAAAATTGGAAATTAAAAAAAAAAGCCGAGTTGTGGCTGAGGTGGGCCGGTGATTGAGAGAACGTGGTTATGACGCCCGCTCCGGTTCGTACCTTGTGCAACGGTTGTCCATCGCTATCCAGCGTGGAAACGCGGCTGGTTTGATGGGCACCTTTGCGCCGGGAATGACACGAGATTTTAAAGATTGGAATTATAATTATGTATTAAAAAAATGGTAATTAAAAAATAAGAAATTAAAAAAAAATTGAAAATTAAAAAAGAATATTAAAAATTTGAAATAAAAAAATTAAAAAAGTCCCAGGTCAAAACTGAGGGGATGATTCAAACCGTGATTATACGAGATAATATCAAGTGGAATTTTCCGTCGAAATTTTTTTTTTTAAGTATATTCAATTCTATACTTTTGCGACGGAAAATTCCACTTGATATTTACTAAGAAATTTGAGCTCAATCATCTGTCTCAGTATTCGTTACGATGTCACTAATACTCTGTATACTTCTGTCTCCCCCTTTTTATGTTTATATTGGAATTTGCCACCTATCACGTTGGTCTAGCTCGGCGAGGTGTGGGTACTTAGTTCATCTTGTGTTGGATGTACCTCTGACTACCCCTTTGGGATATGAATTTGGGCTTATATGCGGTCACGAGTACTTATATGTATACACTTTGAAACCATGTCACATTAACTTTTTTGACAAATTAAACCGTAAGTCTCATTCAATGTCACATATGAGAGTGCGACAGGATTCTAAAGTGGGTACATGAGTGCCCATGCTCATGAGTGTGGTGGGCGCGTGGGCGCAGGTGGGCGAGCTGGGGCTGGTGATCTGGGAGCGCGTGCTGGTGCGGCCGCTGTCGGCGGCGCTGTCGGGGCGCGTGGTGTCGGCGCTGGCCGCCGCGCGGCTGCAGGCGCCCGACCCCGCCAGCGCGGACATCCTGCGCACCGCCATCCACAGCACCGTGGAAGTGAGTGGCCAGCATAACATACGGGACTAGGGTGGCTCTCCAATGGGGAAAGAATCGGCTACTTGACAGTAATAATAAAATATATAATATACCACCGGGCCATGGCCTCCATGGTCTAGTGGTTAGAGCGTCAGGCTCACGATCAGGTCCGGGTTCGATTCCCGATGGGGACACGTTCGAAATCACTTTGTGAGACTGTCCTTTGTTTAGTAGGACTTTTCAGGCTTGAATCGCCTGATTGTCCGAAAAAGTAAGATGATTCCGTGCTTCGGAGGCTGTGCACGTTAGTCTGTTGGTCCCGGCTATTAGCCGTAAAAACACCTCCACCAACCCGCATTGGTGCAGCGTGGTGGAGTATGCTCCATATCCCCTCCGATTGATTGAGGGGAGGCCTGTGCCCAGCAGTGGGACGTATATAGGCTGGTTATGTATACCAGCGGGCCTAGCACCGTAAACACGCGACTCTTTCTCGCCGCGACAGAGATCGTCTGTCTCTTTCTGTGCAGTACTGTGAGAGAGTGACGGGTGACGTATGTCGAGGCGAGAAAGAGTCGCGCGCTTACGGTGCTAAGCCCGCATATATGGTGGTTTATCATTTAACGATAATTATCCAATAGTTTCTTTTTTATTAAGATAATTTTCCAAAATAAGAATGCTATTTTTTTATCTGTGTATGACCCGAAACACGGGCGGCCATGATTGACCTTCGTGTGACCTCACATTCCACAAAATAAACAACAACTATCTGTCAGGTTTCAAGTTATACTGTTTGACAGTTCCTTTGTTAGTTGAAATGTGAAGTCACCGGCGGCTTTTTGGCGGGAAACGGGAACGGGACAATTGCTTTCTTCATTGAGTAATCGAAATAATTAATACGAAGTGGTGTTTTGTGGTTAATGATCGCATTAAGTTAGTCGGAAGACATTCGCGAGTGTTATTATATTGGAGTATTCAATAAACAAAGTGTATCTGCCTATTTTCGCTTCGTGCCGGGAAGCCGCTTCATAACTCAAAAGTTTATGCGGACTTTTGAGTTAATTCGTTTGGGGTTCGGAGTAGGAGTCTACTCCGAGGGTGGGGGCTTAGGTTTCATCATCATCGCCTTTCATCATTTCATTAATCATCAAGAAAAAAAATACGTCAGACATGGCTGTATGGGCATAGTTCCCTTTGCCTTACCCTTCGGGGAAAACCAAAACAAAAAAAAAAGTGACGTCACCGGGCGAAATGTCACGTGACCAACTGTTTACGGGCGAAATTTGAAATTAATGAAGAAAAATGTTTGTTTTTTTTTTCAATTATATAAAGCTTTTTCGAGAAAATAAAAAATATTTCACGAGGTATAAAATAAGTGTTTGTATTTTTTAAAGTAGGTACAGTCATGAGCAATGTAATGTACCCACTTTAGGACTCTGTCGCACTAACATATTTGACATTTAGTGAGACTTACAGTTCAATTTGTCAAAACAGTTAATGTGACATGGTACCAAAGTGTATACATATTAATGCTCGTGACCGTACCTATCCGAAAACTGTCAAGTAGGCAATTGTGGAAATTGTCGAAATGATCATAAGGTGGTGGCGGACGGCTCAATAGTAACCCTGACACCAGAGTTGATGAGGTTGGCACCACCTCGCAACCCACACGACTGAAGAAGAATAATGCAAGGTTAATCTTCCAGGTGCAATCGTTCCTGGTCCGCGGCGGGCTGGTGCTGTACCACCAGCTGGTGCTGGAGCCGTACCTGCAGGCGGCTGCCACCCACCACGCAGCCTTCGCGGCGGCGCTGCTGCACGGCGGAGACGTCAGCCACTACATGCGGCACGTGCTCGAAGGTGGGACAATGAAAAAAAAAAAAACAAAAAAAAATTACAATTTTTTTTTCAAACAGATTTCTGATTTAAATTGACATGTGTTCCATAAATTTTATGCCTGTCGATTACCCGTCCCTTTCCTTTTCGGCGGATAAGAAAATGACAGATATAACTTAAAATTAGATGGTGTTTACAGGAATTAGCACCAATAAGCGCGTAAACTTAAAACAATGTGTATCTGTTTCAGGTCTTGAGCGCGAGATAGCTTTAGGCAACAAATTCCTTCACTCGTCTTCCACTGAGGCGGTCCGTAGTTGCTACGAGCGCGCCGCGGTCGCTGCCCACCTCCCTACGCTCCACGCCGACACCGAGCGGCTGCTGAGAGAGGCCTGCGAGGAGGGACCACAGGCCCAGCAGGTAATAGCCGGGAGGCCCATTCGCCCAGAGTATTCTTCATTCTCCCCCTGCGCCAGGGTCGACATACTCTTATAATCAATATTTTTTTATTGTGCATACACGCACTCGCACACATAATATACCCACACACACACTCACACGCACGCACGCATACACCCACACACACAAGCACACACACACACATACACACTCTCATACACACACGCACACACACATACACACACACACACACACACACACACACACTCCTCCCCCGTCCCACACACACACACACTCATACACACACACTCATACACACACACTCATACACACACACTCACTCACTCCCACACACTCACTCACTCCCACACACTCCCACACACACACACTCACTCACTCCCACACACTCCCACACACACACACACTCACTCACTCACTCCCGCCCCACACAAACACACACACGCACACACACTCCTCCCCCCTCCCACACACACACTCATACACACACACTCACTCACTCCCACACACACACACACACACACACACACACACATACACACTCACTCACTCAACAAATACACATACATACATACATAAACTCACGTCTACTTCCCACTGGAGTAAGCAGAGACTATGGAATTCCATTTGCTTCGATCCTGACACACTTCTCTTGCTTCCTCCACATTCATCAATCGCTTCATACACGCACGCCGGTTAAGAGTAGATCGTACTGAACAATTTCTAAGGACATCTCCAATTTGTCGTCCTTCTACCGACCTTCGCTTTATATACAGTCATGAGCAATAATATAATGTACCCACTTTAGGACTCTGTCGCACTAACACATTTGACATTTAGTGAGACTTTTTTGACAATTTGTCAAAAAAGTGAATGTGACATGGTACCAAAGTGTATACATATTAAAGCTCGTGACCGTACAAACAAACAACTAAAATATACCTTATTCCAGCGCCGCGAGGATCTAAAACGCATGTACACGTTACTTCGGCCGCTGCCCGGCGGGGCGCTCCGCCCTCTGGTGGACGCGGCGCACGAGCAGGCCGCCCGCGAGGGCCACGCGGCGCTGCGGGGGACGCTCAACAAGGACGATGTGAGACTTTAATAACGATGTAATACTAAAAAAAACGATGTAGGACTAAATTTCGGTGTAGAACTAATTTAAGACGTTGTAAGTCTCAAAACAGCCTCCGTGGTCTAGTGGTTAGAGCGTTAGGCTCACGATCTGGAGATCCGGGTTCGATTCCCGATGGGGACATTGTCGAAATCACTTTGTGAGACTGTCCTTTGTTTGGTAAGGACTTTTCAGGCTTGAATCACCTGATTGTCCGAAAAACTAAGATGATTCCGTGCTTCGGAGGGCACGTTAAGCCGTTGGTCCCGGCTATTAGCCGTAAAAACACCTCCACCAACCCGCAGTGGAGCAGCGTGGTGGAGTATGCTCCATACCCCCTCCGGTTGATTGAGGGGAGGCCTGTGCCCAGCATTGGAACGTATATAGGCTGTTGATGATGAAGTCTCAATAAAGACGGTTCGAAACTCAAATAAGACTAAAATTATGATGTTAGACTAAATGAGAATTCAAATTCAAAAATATCTTTATTCAATAGGTAACATAGTTACACTTTGAATCGTCAATTTTTACATAACGAACGTCTCATCCGCCTAAAACTACTGCAGCTCACAACCTGTATAGCCGGGGAAAAGAAGCTGCAAGAAAAACCTCGGCACAGGGCCCTAGACGTTCTTTTTAAAAAAAGAATACAAAAAAACTATTTTACAATTTCCAGTTTCTTGAAGACGTTATGTGATAGGTGGGACTCCTCCCTTCTGAAAAGGTGGATGGAGCTTTACACTTTATAAGCTTGTTTTTATGATCGCCCGAAAAATGTCTTACTAACGCTAGTTTATAAGTCGTTTGTGTCAAATCAGCTGTTCCATCCAATATAACGAACAACCCCTGCGTCTCGTCAATATACAATATATAAATACAATGTCAATATACCTATCTTATTGAAACTGCCCCCCATGTAATCCTGGAATGCACGGGAGTGTCAGCACAACGGGTAAAAATCCTCAAAGGAATGGGGTCGCTCCGCGAAGCCTGTGAAAACCCCAGGAGGCTTCTGAGTTTCTGGAAGGAGATAGGTTGGCTTACGTAGTCAACAATTACACGCATAATGGGCCACCTTAGAGTCTAAATGCGGAAAACAGAGCCCACTAACATAACATACCTATTTTAATCAAACACTTGTATCTAAGGAACGAATATAAGTTTTAAAAATTAACAAATAAATCCGTCATTGTCTCGGCTACCCTTCATCAAGCTTATAGTTTCCCAGTTTGTATACTAACATCCTTGCTTGCGTGCTTCGGTAGACGCGTTAAGCCGTTGGTCCCGGCTGCATTAGCAGTCGTTAATAACCATCAATCCGCACTGGGCCCGCGTGGTGGTTTAAGGCCCGATCTCCCTATCCATCCATAGGGAAGGCCCGTGCCCCAGCAGTGGGGACGTTAATGGGCTGATGATGATGATACTAACATCCTATGGACTTTGTCCGAGATAAACGATTTTTTATTTATTTATTTTATTTAGTAATTTGGCTGCCTAATATGTTACAGGCACACATACACTTCGTGAACGCTATGCTCGCCCTTCATGGCAAGTATAGCAAACTGTTCAACGAGGTGTTCAGCGGGGCGCAGGCGTTCATTGGTGCTTTAGACAAGGTAAATGTTTCAATGTTCGTCGGTAGATGGACGGTAGCCGGTGGTAGTCAGGACTTGAGCCATGCCAGGGGCCTTTGGCGGCTCAATAATAACCCTGACACATCAGGGTCGATGAGGTTGGTAATCTACCGCACAGCCCACACGATAGAAGAAGATGGACAGCCTCCGTGGTCTAGTGGCTAGAGCGTTAGCCTAACGAGATTTGATTTGACGTTTTAACCACTAGACCACGGAAGTTGTTGTTCTACAAAATATATCTAAACATATATTCCAACGAACTGTCTCGTGAGGAGGCTCGGTGTCGCTCAGCGGGCAATGGAAAGAGCTATGCTCGGTATTTCCCTGCTCGATCGAATCAGAAATGAGGAGATCCGCTGGAGAACTAAAGTCACCGACATAGCTCGGAGAATTGCAAAGCTGAAGTGGCAGTGGGCAGGACACATAGCGAGGAGAACCGATGGCCGCTGGGGCGGAAAGGTTCTGGAATGGACGTGTCGGACGACGCTCAGTGGGTAGGCCCGCTACAAGGTGGACCGACGATCTGGTGAAGGTGGCGGGAAGCCGCTGGATGCGGGCAGCGCGGGACCGATCGTCGTGGAGATCCTTGGGGGAGGCCTATGCCCGGCAGTGGGCGTCGTACGGCTGATGATGATGCTATATTCCAACACTTAGTCCACCTATTGGGCCACAGTAGTGAGCGTATAGTGCAGTATAGTATTTTCTGGGTAAGCTCGTTCCAACGTCGATCTCTTCTTCTTGTAGAAGAACGAAGTCAAGAGCAAACCCATCTTAAATAAAAAAAAAAAAAAAAATACTGCTGCTGCCGCAGGCGTGCAGCCTGGTGGTGAACGCCCGGCCTGCGGCCGAGCAGCCGGCGCGCGCCCCCGAGCTGCTGGCGCGCTACTGCGACTGCCTGCTGCGCAAGCGGGCCGCGGCCGACGCCGACACCGACGACAAGCTGGCCGCCGCCATCGTGGTCTTCAAGGTAACGCCCGCGGCTCCTACAGCCCGAGACGCCTTCATTCTGTACAGATATCGCCCTCGTCCTGATTTTAACCTAATTCTAATAAGGACCTCATTCAGAGACCGCGTCGTCCTAATTTGGCCTAACCCTAATAAGACCCTAATCCTGATATCCCCGTCGTGCTAATTTGGCGTAATCCTAATAATACCCTCATCGTGATATCCCCATCGTCCTAATTTGGCCTAACCCTAATAAGACCCTCATCCTGATATCCCCCTCGTCCTAATTTGGCCTAATCTTATAACGCCGCCATTCTAATATGGCCGAATCCTAATAAGGCCGCCATTCTAATTTAGCTTAATCCTGATAAGTCCTTCTCCTTGTATACCCTTCGCCCTAATTTGGCCTAACCCTGAGGTCTCCGTCATAATAACCCCGACGTTCTAATTTGACCTAAGCCTAATAAGGCCGCCGTAGTAATAACGCCGTCGTCCTAGTTTGGCCTAATCCTAATAAGACCTTATCAAGCCTAATCCTAATATGGCCGCCGTCCTAATAAGGCCTAATTCTAATATGGCCGCCGTCCTAAAACCCCGCCGTTCTAATTTGTCCCTAATCCTAATAAGGCCATCGTCTTAATAACACTCTTATCTTAATAACGCCGGCGTCCTAATAAGGCCCTCGCGCCTCGACATCACGCCCCCATCATACAACTTTAACCGAACGACATAACATAAGCTCATAACTATATACCAAAAATAATTTATTTGTCTGGTTTATTGCAGTATGTGGACGACAAGGATGTGTTCCAGAAGTACTATGCGCGTGCGCTGGCGAGACGACTGATACACCAGCTCTCCGCTTCTATGGAACAGGTTAATTGTTCACATATATTATTTTAATTTCATTTAGGATAGATAACGGTGCGGAATCCAGTACATCATCATCATCATCATCTCCATAGCATTTTCCCGTCTCTCACAGGGTCCGCTTACCTAACCTGTAGGGACATGCGCGTCGTGATATAATTTTGTCACGGACATTTTATCGATTCTGTCGATATAAAAATGTCCTTTTGTCGATAGGTGCTAATATGGGAACTCAAATAAATTCTGTCAAAATATGAAGAAAATCACGTGATACGACAAAATATATTGAATTGAATTTTTACATATTCAAGGCTACATATTGTTATAATGGTGCTAATTTCTAACATAATCAGCCTATATACGTCCCACTGCTGGGCACAGGCCTCCCCTCAATCAACCGGAGGGGGTATGGAGCATAACAATTCCTTATAATTCCTGTCATAAACATAAACCCCCCCTCCGGTTGATTGAGGGGAGGCCTGTGCCCAGCGGTGGGACGTATATAGGCAGTTTATGTTTAATTCCTGTAAACACCATCTAATTTTATTTTAAGTTATATCTGTCATTTTCTTATCCGCCGAAAAGGAAAGGGACGGGTAATCGACAAGCATAAAATTTATGGAACACACGTCAATTTTAAGCACAAATCTAAAACAACCCTATAAAAATTTTGTATTGGCTAATAACCCGACAGAATTAAGTTGAATGCACATGTCAAACGGTTTGCATACCAGCGAGATGCCTTTTTGATTATCCCGGGTTATTCATTAATTTACTCATTCTTCTTAAAATTAAGAGCTGTCAATCCGTCCCATTCCTTTTCGGCGGATAAGAAAATGACAGATATAACTTAAAATAAAATTAGATGGTATTTACAGGAATTAGCACCAATATGTACCCAAATTCATACCATATATCATAAATTGATTGTTTCGATAGATTGAAAAATAAAATGCGTTTTCTTTTTATTTGTTTACAGGAGGAAGCAATGATCAACCGTTTGAAAGCGGCGTGCGGTTACGAATTCACGAACAAACTGCATCGCATGTTCACCGACGTGGCAGTCAGCGCAGATCTCAACGCGAAGTTCCAGGCGCATCTCAGGGAGACCATGCAGCGCTGCAGCGCTGGGTTCAGTGTGCAGGTATTCATCATCACCAGCCCATTAACGTCCCCACTGCTGGGGCACGGGCCTTCCCTATGGATGGATAGGGAGATCGGGCCTTAAACCATCACGCGGGCCCAGTGCGGATTGGTGGTTATTAACGACTGCTAATGCAGCCCGGACCAACGGATTAACGTGCCTTCCGAAGCACGGAGGAGCTCGAGATGAAAACTTTTTTTTTTGTGGTCACCCATCCTGTGACCGGCCTCTGCGAAAGTTGCTTTACTTCAACAATCGCAGACCGAGCGCGGTTACCGCTGCGCCACCGAGCTCCTCAGTGTCCAGGTATTATCAAATACAAATATATTTTATTGCACACAACATACAAGACATACACGAAAGATACAGTACGATCTATTGCTAAGCAGCAATTTCTTCCAGTCGTAAAAAAGAAACATCGTAATTTGGTGTGGGATGGTGCAACATCTGGTATAAAATAAATACTTACATAACACATAACATAAACAGCCTATATACGTCCCACTGCTGGGCACAGGCCTCCCCTCAATCAACCGGAGGGGGGTATGGAGCATACTCCACCACGCTGCTCCACTGCGGGTTGGTGGAGGACAACCTGTATAGCCGGGGAAAAGAAGCTGCAAGAACAACCTCGGCATAGGGCCCTAGACGTTCTTTAAAAAGTATGCCCCATACCCCCTGTATGGGGCATACTCCACCACGCTGCTCCAATGCGGGTTGGTGGAGGTGTTTTTACGGCTAATAGCCGGGATCAACGGCTTAACGTGCCCTCCGAAGCACGGAATCATCTTACTTTTTCGGACAATCAGGTGATTCAAGCCTGAAAAGTCCTTACCAAACAAAGGACAGTCTCACAAAGTGATTTCGACAATGTCCCCATCGGGAATCGAACCCGGACCACCAGATCGTGAGCCTAACGCTCTAACCACTAGACCACGGAGGCTGTTTGTAATACTTACAAAAAGCAAAAAAAAGGTGTAAAATAAATAAAAATAAAATAAAACAGTCTCCATGGTGATGACCTAACCCCGGGTTCGACTCCCGGCAGGTATAGTGACGCCGTAACGAACACTTTAAGGGATGATTCTGAGTTTCTATCAATACCGAGTCGTAAAATTCACTAACACCCTAAAAACAAATAGACTCACATTCGCTAAGGAGATTTTCTACAAAAAAGCTTGCTTCTGTAAAAGTCCGGACCTGTCAAATATTCAGGTTAGGTAAGCGGACCCTGTGAAAAACGGGATATGATGGTTGTCTATTTATTATACCAGGATTATGTTTATGGATATCCCCCCGCAGGTGCTGCAGGCGGGCGCGTGGCCGCTGGGCGGCGCCATGGCCCCGCTGGCCCCGCCGGCGCAGCTGGAGCGGCCGGCGCGGCTGTTCGAGGCGTTCTACCGCGCCTCCTTCAGTGGCCGCCGCCTGGCCTGGCTGCACCACCTGTGCACCGGCGACCTGCGCACCAGGTACACGCCGCGCGTCTACCACATCAGCGCCACCACGCCGCAGGTCGGTCCCACTGGAACATAGCATAGCATAATATAACACAGCATAGCATGACATAAAATAGTATAGCATAACATAGCATAGTATAGCATAACATAGCATAGCATGACATAACATAGTATAGCATAACATAGCATAGCATGACATAACATAGTACAGCATAACATGACATAACATAGTATAGCATAACATAGCATAGCATGGCATAACATAACATAGCGTAGCTTAACATTTTTTATTAGATAGAGTGATTCAAGAGGAAGTTTTATATGTACAATAACATCCATTGAATAGTGGAGAAATACTGTTATTTTTGAGGTTTTCAATGTGATGTCGTAAATAATTTCATTTTTTCCTCAGCATTGGGGCGGGTCGCTAGTTAAATTATATAATTATATCAGTTTAAAGATATTTATTTCTTAATAACGACAGTTACTATGTCTTTTACGTAAGAAACAAGCGGTAGGTAAATTCGATTTTTTAGTTCGCTTACACTATGAGTATGTAGGTATGCATTTGCGTTTGATAGATAAGTACAATTTTTAGAAACATCTGTTACCACAGTAAATATCAATAAAAACAAGCAACACATATATGGATTGGATTGTAAATCTGAAAATAAATGATTATTATTATATAGTTAGCGTGTTCTGTGCATTGTAAGTGTAATGATGTGTGTACGTGTCCAGTGCGCGCTGCTGCTGGCGTTCGAGCGGGCGGACTCGTACCCGGCGCGGGAGCTGCGGGACACGCTGCAGCTGGAGGGGGACAGCTGGGCGAGGCACGTGCGCCCGCTGCTGGAGACGCAGCTGCTCACGGCCACCGGTACAATACACAATACCAGCATCACCAGCCCACTAACGTCCCCACTGCTGGGGCACGGGCCTTCCCCGATGGGTAGGGAGATCGGGCCTTAAACCACCACGCGGGCCCAGTGCGGATTGGTGGTTATTAACGACTGCTAATGCAGCCGCGACCAACGGCTTAACGTGCCTTCCGATGCACAGATCATCTTACTCTCGGACAATCAGGTGATCAGCCTGTAATGTCCTAACCAAACTAGGGATGACAAAGTGATTTTTGTGATATGTCCCCACCGGGAACCGAACCCGGGACGAGGTTGTGAATTTCGAAATTACTAAGGCGGGGTCGACTGCATGTTTTTACTAACTGTAACAGATTATAAAACATGTCTATAAAATAAAAAAAAAATATTTACAAATAGCCTACATTTTGTTCGCTTCAAAGAAATATGTGATAATTTTGAATAAAGTCGCCGCAGACAGCCATATTGTTTTGAAATTGAATTGAGAACTGATATTAGGCAGCTAAATTACTCAATTTTTGTATAAAAATATTTTGTTTATTTTTTTAAAGAACGTCTAGGGCCCTGTGCCGAGGTTGTTCTTGCAGCTTCTTTTCCCCGGCTATACAGGTTATCCTCCACCAACCCGCAGTGGAGCAGCGTGGTGGAGTATGCTCCATACCCCCTCCGGTTGATTGAGGGGAGGCCTGTGCCCAGCAGTGGGACGTATATAGGCAGTTTATGACAGGTTATGAGAAGCTGCAGTAGTTTTAGGCGGATGAGACGTTCGTTATGTAAAAATTGACGATTCAAAGTGTAACTATGTTACACACTGAATAAAGATAGTTTTGAATTTGAATTGCCCGCTGCGGTCTAAAGGTTAACCAGGAGGTTTATTTACAGGTGATGTGGAATCCGAGGATGGGGACGCAACCTTATCGCTCAACCTACAGTTTTCCTGTAAAAGAACCAAGCTGAGGTTGACTCAAGCTAACACACCGACACATCAGGTAAGTCCATAGGTCGCTGGTTCAAATCCGGCTCGAAGGACCAATATGTATGAGCCACAGTTTATAGCCCGTATATCTTAAAGTTGGTTAAGTTGAAGTTCGTTGTCGAGTGCACATAAAGTTAAAGTTGAGAAAGTAAACAAACTTATTTTCACTATGAAGTTTTATTACACACTAATTATAGCTAATTTACAATATCGCGCGGCGTCTAAATAACCTACATTTAGGCCGCCTCAGCATAAAGTTATGTTCGGGCGTGTCCCATACAGAATGAATACGTGATTAATTTCTCGTCAACACTTTATAATACTGAGAATTATTGAAAACAGAAGAGGCAAGATGATTTGACACCTAATAAGACACGACGAATTTATTAAAAACACCATAGAAGGAAAGCGAGAAGGAAAGAGAGGAAGGGGAAGACCAAGAAGAGCTTACATGGAACAGATTAAAGAGAAGGTCACACACACAGATGCGCGTGTACGATAACGTCAATGTGTGGTGTCTGTGTAAAACGAGGTTGTTTGTATGAAGTGTCCGGGGTGTGGCAAGGGTTCTACGTTATACCCCATAGGTCTGGGCCTCTATCCGAACTCGGCCACCATCTCACTCTGGCCTATTGAAAAAAGAGGGAAAATAAATAAATGATATTATTTTTAGGGCGGCGTGGGCACCGGTGCGTCCGGCGAGGCGGCCGAGCAGGCACACTGCGACGACGACCGTAAGATGTACCTGCAGGCCGCACTCGTGCGCATCATGAAACAACGGAAGGTAATAACATCACACAAAACACCCAGAGGCAACAACACCATAACATAATGCCCAGAATCTGTACCAATTCCTAAAACTAATAAAATATTTGGTCGTACCCCTACATTGCTCATAATCCACAGAAGGTAACTCTTTGTACCCTTACATTGCTCATAATCCACAGAAAGTAATTCCTTGTGCCCCTACATTGCTCATAAATAACAGAAAGTAATTCCTTGTGCCCCTACATTGCTCATAATCCACAGAAAGTAACTCGCCGTATCCCTACATTGCTCATAATTCACAGAAAGTAACTCGTCGTACCCCTAGATTGATCATAATCCATACAAAGTAATTCCTTGTGCCCCTGCATTGCTCATAAGCCGGGATATGGTGTCCGCCGGTAAAATCGGGTCTGATAAATTTATCATATTTTATTTTTGTTGCTTTTGTTTGTTTTATGTACCTGTTACTAACATTAGGTTTAAGTTACTTTGTACTTACTAACATCTATGGATTTCAAATCCGAAATAAATTATTATTCATTCATTCATTCATAATCCATAGAAAGTAATTCGTTGTACCCCTACATTGTTCATACATAATCCACAGAAAGTAATTCCTTGTACCCGTACATTGCTCATAATCCACAGAAAGTAATTCTTTGTACCCCTATATTGCTCCTAATCAACAGATAGTAATTCCTATAACAAGGGAAGTCTAACAAAATGATATGTCTTATTCTTTTGTCTGGTTTTTTTTTTATGTCAAATATTATAACAATATAAAAAAGGAAACTTTTTTCCATCTTTAACCTGACCAGGGGGGTTAAAATGGCCACAACGAAGCAATTCATCTAAGAAAGCATTATTGCAATTTGACATTTGCGCGTATAAAAGTAAGTGCGCAATGCAGACAAATGTCAAATAGCAATATATTTTAAGTTTACGCGGTTATTATCATAATTAAAGCACATAATAACGGGTTCTTACCGCCGTAGAAAATTATGGATCTACCTACTCCACTCCAATCTCATCAGTCATCCCGTGATCATGGCACTTGCAACAGTGTCGAAATATCGGGTGTCTCATGTCCCCATTTAAACGCGGTAAGAACCCGTTATTATGTGCTTTAATTATAGCAATATATATTTTTTTTTCAGATGAATAGTTTCGATGTGGCCTTTTTAACTCTAACCTTCCAGCACTCCGTTATGTTAATTCTCATTATTTCTCATGATTCCAGGTGTTAAGACACACAGAACTAATACAGGAGGTGGTGGCGCAAGCGAGGGGATCCTTCGCCCCATCGGTGGCCATGATAAAAAAGTGTATCGAAGCTCTCATAGACAAGCAATACTTGGAGCGAGCGCCGGGCGCCCTTGACACATACTCCTACCTCGCTTAGTTACTAGCACTTGCAAACCTGTACAAACGCCTTATAACCCGTAGATGAATAAATGGGTGAATATCAAAATGTGTCAAGTTTGGTGGCGACTGTCATATAACTTTTTCGTGAAAAATTGGGGAAATTGGGAAAATTGGGAATTGAAAAATTCCTTTTTCATGTCGGAACCGAGGATCCTTTTGGATCTTTTTCATGTCGGAACCCAATTTTTCACGAAAAAATAATGTGAAATTTCGCCACCAAACTTGAAATTTTGAGATTCACCCAAATACTACAATGACGGACTTCCCAGGCGACTTTCCCTAAAAAAACACGGTGGCGCTGTACGGTCACGAGCATCCGCCTTGACAAGCCTGGGTAAGAACCCTAAGTCTCTAGTACAAAAGCCGATCCCACTAATGAACATAAACCAACAAACTTGCAGCTATAAAGGAGAATGGGCGAAACTGGTCCAAGAACCTCCACTGATGAGACTTTAATGAAAGCTTATACTTTCCCTATGATTCTAGCAAAATTCTATCAGATTCTGTCCCGGGGTTCTTTTTCTACGGCCGTGTTTGTCCTCGCTATGTAGATTTAGTTACTGAGCAACAAATCTTGAGTCGATTTTAGTCCCTCACTGTATTTTATCACATTTTTAGCCAGGACAAACATGGCTGTAGAAAAAGAACCCCGGAACAGAATCTGGTAGAACTTTGCCAGAATCATAGGGAAAGTATAAGCTTTCATTACATATAAGTCTCATCAGTGGAGGTTCTTGGACCAAGTTTCATACAAATGTGCCCATTGTCATTTCAAGTGACATTTTTCATGTGACATGCAACGTATGGTCACGAGCATTAATATGTATACACTTTGGTACCATGTCACATTAACTTTTTTGCCAAATTGAACTGTAAGTCTCACTAAATGTCAAATGTGTTAGTGCGACAGAGTCCTAAAGTGGGTACATTATATTGCTCATGACTGTACACCCCTCCTAAAAGGTTTGCCGGTTAGCCCTACTTTTTGGGTTAATGGTGCGCCGACCTTGGCACCAAGGTTGTACGATCTCGTTTGTTTTAATGACTAACGTCGGTGATAGTGGCTATTTACTCGTACTGTCGTCTATATTCACTTTGGTACCATGTCACATTAACTTTTTTGACAAATTGAACTGTATGTCTCACTAAATGTAAAATGTGTTAGTGCGACCGAGTCCTAAAGTGGGTACATTATATTGCTCATGACTGTACAGATTTGCCTCCGTTCAACCTTCTAATCAGAATAAAAGACAATGCATCTTTTATCTTTGTTTTTACATACATGGCCAATGTTATTACACCCAGGCACAACACACCTATCCATTATTATTCTGATCAAAATAAAGAGAAGCAATATAGGTAGCAACATAATTCTACGTATACATATCTAATCACCTTACGAGAAGAGCTTACATGGAACAGATTAAGGAAAAGGTTAACGTCGTGTCTTATAGGGAAGTCAAGGAATTGGCCTTTGATAGACTGGAATGGAGAATGCTACACCGACAAGAGCGTGGCTCTTAAATTGATGATGATGACATATCTAATCCAAATATCAAACAGCAACATATTTTGGAGAAAATAAGTAATTGACGCCGATTCCTGCAGACACCTCCTAATTTTACTTTAAGTTATACCTGTCATTTTCTTATCCACCGAAAGGGAAAGGGACGGACGATTGACAGCTCTTAATTTTAGGAAGAATGAGTAAATGAATGGATAACCCGGGCGAATCAAAAAGGTATCTCGCTGGTATGCAAACCGTTTGACGTGTGCTGTCAACTTAATTCTGTCGGGTTATTGGCCAGTGTTAAATTTTTAGACGGTTGTTTTAGAATTGTGCTTAAAATTGACGTGTGTTCCATAAATTTTATGCTTGTCGATTATCTGTCTTATATAAGTCTTCTATAACTTAAAATATAATTAGATGGTGTTTCAAATTCAAAAATATCTTTATTCAGTAGGTAACATAGTTACACTTTGAATCGTCAATTTTACATAGCCGGGGAAAAGAAGCTGCAAGAAAAACCTCGGCACAGTCATGTTTACAGGAATTAGCACCATTGTCATGTTAAATCTAAACAGCGCCATCTATATTGTATTTGGAGAACGTAGCCTGGAAAGTCTCCCATTGAATGAATGAATGAAAACATAATAACTTAACCATAGACCTCGTATAACAAATAGACAACAAATCTCTAAAAAAAGTGTCCACGGCGCATGCGTGTAACGACACTGTACAAACGTTTTTGCACTTAATTTGAACAACCGTAACATCTTAATTTGAGGTAACGAAGGTATACTAATTAAAACACAAAATAACGGGTTCTTACCGCGTTTAAATGGGGATATGAGACTCCCGATATTTCGACACTGTTGCAAGCGGGATGACATCCCGTGATCATGGCACTTGCAACAGTGTCGAAATATCGGGAGTCTCATATCCCCATTTAAACGCGGTAAGAACCCGTTATTATGTGTTTTAATTATGATAATAACCGCGTAAACTTAAAAAACAAAAAAAAAAGAAGTTATACTATCTACATAACTTAATGTACAGTCGTGAGCAATATAATGTACCCACTTTAGGACTCTGTCGCACTAACACATTTGACATTTAGTGAGACTTACAGTTCAATTTGTCAAAAAAGTTAATGTGACATGGTACCAAAGTGTATAGATATTAATGCTCGTGACCGTATATATCGTGGCCAGATCTTAAAATTGATCGTTTCATGATGTGTTCAACCATTGCATGAACGGCCTCCGTGGTCCAGTGGTTGAGCGTTGGACTCACGATCCGGAGGCCCCGGGCTCGAATCCCGGTGGGGACATATCACAAAAATCACTTTGTGATCCCTAGTTTGGTTAGGACATTACAGGCTGATCACCTGATTGTCCGAAAGTAAGATGATCCGTGCTTCGGAAGGCACGTTAAGCCGTTGGTCCCGGTCGCTATTTACTAATGTAAGTACGTAGTCGTTACATGAGCCATGTTAGGGGCTTTGGCGGCTCAGTAATAACCCTGACACCAGGGTTGATGGGGTTGGTATTCTACGTCACAACCCACATGATAAGAAGAAGATGAAATGGTCATATTTCATGAAATAGCCAACTTAACTTGACCATATCGTTGAAACGTCAACGTTTAATGATATATCAATCAACGTTTGGCCATATCGTTAATGCAGGCGGTGTCCATGCTATGTGGTGTAATAAAAATGCGAATAGTCGATTAATTTCTTAGGTTCAAAATTATTTACCTAATCGATATCGATATGAAATGTTGTACAATTACATCGATAAGAATATCAATCAAGTTTGAAATATAATCGACACTAGCGCCACTACCGGTGGAAAATGTTACTAATTTTATGATATGTTTGCCAACTTTTGGCCATATCATGAAGTAATCATGCATTTAATTGCTCATATCGTTAAACGTTTTGTGTTGATGATGTGGCCAACGAGTGATATTGTATTAGTGATATCGAAATGGTCATATTTCATGAAAAAGTTTGTTGTATATTTCATAGAAATAGAATGTAAATCCACCGCAGGCTTCGCCAGTACCAACATTCATATTTAAGGGCCATTGAAATACTAAATGAAATATCACATAATCTAGATCTGTTCACATGCTCATTGACTGAGTTCCAGAGAGTAGCGTTTGAAGTACTGTGTCGAAAGTAAGATTGTTGTGATTGTTTTTTATGTTAATTGTTCTTTCTTTCTAATATCGCTATCATTATCGCATTAGGTTAAGTGAAACCTGTAATGATGATGTTTTTAGCTAATAGTAATAAATAAATAAATATTTAAAAAAAGGGAAGACACATTGAAATCATACATAATAAAATCTGCACAAGCTTCGTCAAAATACAAAAACGAAAACCACAACAGGCTTCGTCCAAAACTACCTACTCTAGAAGTCCACCCGGGACCGCTTCCAGCTCAAAGCTACCCATTAAACTGGCCACATTTCCACGTTGAACAACAGTGGAATGCGCATGAGAAATGATCGAACACATCATGAAACGATCAATTTTAAGATCTGGCCACGCAATATACGTACTTAAAAACGGTACGGACGCTTTTTTTTTTAATCCTTGGCGAATGTGAGTCTATTTGTTTATAGGATGTCAAGTTAACAAAACTATGGAATTAAGAATAATATTACGTAAAGAATCACAGTATAGAACGGTAACTGTCTACGCACCTCACTAGAGGGTCGCAGGGAGGGGAGGGTGTCGCCGGTCATTCACCCCTCGCTCGTCTTGTTGGCAACACTGACGGAGAACTCTACTTCTCTCTGCGCGACTTTTTGGCGGGAACGGACACGGAACGGTTGCTTTCTTCATCGAATAACCTAAATAATCAACACGAAGTGGTGTTTTGTGGTTAACGATCGCATTAAGTTAGTCGGTAAACATTCGCGATAGTGTTATTATATCGGAATCACTACATAGTATAAAAACAAAGTCGCTTTTTCTGTCCCTATATCCCTATGTACGCTTAAATCTTTAAAACTACGCAGCGGATTTTGATGCGGTTTTTTTAATAGTGATTAAAGAGGAAGCTTTATAATATGTATAATAACATCCATTAATCAGTGGAGAAATACTGTTATTTTTGAGGTTTTTAATGTGATGTCGTAAATAATTTCATTTATTGCTCTGCATTGCACCCGAGCGAAGCCGGTGCGGGTCGCTAGTATTCAATAAACAAAGTGTACCTATCTATTTTCGATTCGTGCCAACAAGCCGCTTCATAACTCGAAAGTTTATGCGGACTTTTGAGTTAGTTCGTTTGGTGTTCGGAGTAGGAGTCTGCTCCGAGGATGGGGGCTTTTTTCATCATTCATCGTCATCATCTTTCATCATTTCATTATTCATCATCAAGAAATAAAATACATAAGACATGGCTGTATGGGCGTAGTTCCCTTTTGCCTTGGCCTTCGGGGAAAACCAAACAACAACAACGAACAAACAATATTGCTTCTTTAAATAGCCCTAATAAATAGGCGGAGACCTACCGTTTTATACGTAGTATTATTCCTTATTCTACAGTCGACGTATGCAATCGATATTATAGAATTTTTAATATATTTAGTACAGAATAAAGATAGACAGTATGTTAACATTATGATGAGTTGTATGAACTTTTTTACTATAGCAATATAATGGGACATCATATGGACTTGAAACTGGGACTTTTTTGTATTATCTATCATCGCTGCCCAGCCCAATGGGATGTAGGCGTGATCTTGCGTGTCGCTACAGTAAATTCCAGGTATTAAATGTAAAAACCAGGTAAGCGCCTTTTTGATGAATCACATTCATTGTTTCACAAAACTTCGTAATAGACAAGATAGCTTTTAGGCTCGGTTTCCACTGACGCGGAGATGTGCGGATTTGACCAATCACAGCGTTCGAGAGAGCGAAAAACGAAGACGCTCTGTCACTCTCTCCCTCACGGTGATTGGTTGATTCCTACACACCTACACACCTCCGCTCCTCTCCGCACAACTCCGCGTCAATGGAAACGCAGCCTTAATCTACCTAGAACAATAATTCTCAAGCTTTTTTTATTGCGATTTTTCATAAAGGAGCTTACTCGTAAAACTTGTAAGTAGTTCCTAATAGTGTTGCCCGATAATCGACTGCTTATCGATTACTAACCGATTATTTTCTAAGACCCTTATCGATAGTACTATATCCAATTAGTAAATTCAACAATAACATCGATTATAATCTAGCGATTATGATAGTATTGTTCACCCATATCTTAACCAATACCTCGATATAATCGATTATTGCAATATAATCGATAATGTAAGTATCGATATAATCGATTATATCTAACAATTATAAGATTATAAATCGATTTAATTATTGAATTTTCAATAACAATAGCATCGATATTTAAATTATTTAGGAGGTCCATAATCGATAATAGATTATTCGGCAACACTAGCCCCTATCAGGGCGGGCAGACACCAGTTGAAGAAACATGAGAAATTTACTATTTGATGAAGTCCTTAGAAGGATATTTGGCGGCGAGGGTCTGCTGCCGCCAAATAATGTATTCGTGATACCAAACAGAGCACAAGTTGGTAGTGTGACTAGGGATCGACGACCCGACGGTGTCATGTTGGCAGTTGTATATATGCGTCGCGCTGTGTAAACTTCGATAGCGCGTTTCAGGACTGCATTATTGAATGTAGCGCCATCTGTTGCATGTAGGCGGAACTAGCTGGCCAACTAGTTGGCATTGGTTGGTTGGTGAAAGATGATCCGCCTGCAACGGCATACAATAACATAAATAGCCTCTACAAGGTGTTATGGACACCTTAACGAATTCTGACATATTGCCCCCAATTTATATGGGGGGGAGCGATGACCTAATACAGGTTTCCACCTAGTACAGCCATCGGCCCTCTACAAAGAGATGCTGTAGTCTTAACTGTAAGTCAATTGTTATTGTATTTGTTTTTATGTGGATTCTAATAAATTTAAGTTTTTTTGCGACGGAAAATCCCATTTGATATTAACTCAGAATCATGGTCTGAATCAAAGTCATCAAAGTTCCCGTTACGATATCGCTACAAACCTATATACCACTCTATATGACACTGGGGTCTGTGTGTGTAAAAGCATGGAACGGAAAATAATTTATATAAAACACTAAAATTGACATAAATTTTACGACAGGAAAATTCACTTGATATCAACTCAGAATCATGGTCTGAATCATCCCCCTTAGTATTCGTTACGATGTCACTAACACCCTGTATATAAAGTGGAGCTCTCTCGTGATTTTTACTTAGTAATTTAATATAATATTATACAAAAAATGGTAAGCAAAAGGTAAAGGTATGTTTAGATTTGTAAATTTTAGTTAAAAAAAGTTGTCGAGTAAGAACCCGCTATAACATTTTTTAAAAGCCATAAAAATTGTAATTTAATTAAAAAATACGTAACAAGAAAATTATGTTATTTAATAAAATATAAGTATGTAATTTAATTTTATTATAATTAAAATCCGAGAGTCTACAGGGCCGAGACATATTTCCATAGAAATGACATATAAAAAAGTAAAAACGTTTAATTTAGTCATACCACAACACACATAAATATACATTTACAACTTAACGACATTGGCCCCGATTCCTGCAGACACCTAATTTTATTTTAAGCTATACCCGTCATTTTCTTATCCGCCGAAAAGGAAAGGGACGGATGATTGACAACTGTTAATTTTAAAATGAATGAATAACCCGGGCGAATAAAATAGGCATCTCTCTGATTTGCAACTCGTTCCACGTGTGCTGTCTACTTAATTCTGTCGGATTATTGACCAATATAAAATTTTGGGAGGGTTTTTTAAATGTTGACAAATTGACGTGTGTTCCATAAACTTTATGACTGTCGATTACCCATCCCTTTCCTTTTCGGCGAATAAGAAAATGACAGGTGTAACTTAAAATAAAATTAGATGGTATACTACAAACCTGGTAACGTGAGGTACAAGTGATAGCAATAATTCTCACTGTCTACCACGCTGTGGATAATAGCATGAATTTATGATAGGTACCTTTCGGCGTATATTTGACCCTATATAATGCTAAAGTTGTTTTTATATTTTTATTATATGTATTTAGAAAAACATCGTGAGGAAACCACATTCCCGAAAAATGCGTTTCGGAGTGTGACCTAACCTGTATTGGGCTGGTTTTCCCTTCGCGGGTTGGAAGGTCAGACAGGCAGTCGCTTCTGTAAAAAACCGGACCTGTCAAAATTGACAAATTTTCAGGTTAGTACTGTTGTAAAATATAGTAGTGTATATTATTAAATAATATAATTTAATTAATTATTTGTTTTATTTCACCATTACATACATATTCACGCCCGTAACCCTTGTCGGGGCGGGCAGGACAAGTCGCTAGAATACAGATTCCAGTCACTGTTGTTATTACCATGGTATAAGAACACCAGTGGCCTGTTTAATAAAACTTACAATTGTAAATTACAACGACAATTCGGTTTTCATTACGTAACTAATATGAAACTGCCAAATATTCGTGATGACACACTCCGCAATGTACATCAAATTGTCATTGTAATTTACAATTGTAAGTTTTATTAAACAGGCCCCAGGTATGCTCAATCCTAAGACAAGCCGCCATTGCTAGCCCGTTGATGACGTAAGTGTTACCATTCAATTGGTATCACCAACATTCCAAGCACGCGAATTTTATTGTTGAAAATTAAGTTAATTACTGACTAATGTATTTAATTACTAATATTTGTCACGTATCCAAAAATTATTAAAACTACGTAAATATTCTACTAAAAGTATAAAATTTCTTTGCAAAGTAAATTAATAACATTAGACGTGGGTAATTTATTTTTTTACGACCGATGACGTCAGCTGGGCTAACCTTGAAAATGCTAGCTGTCAGTTTTGAGCATACCTGGTTTGGGTCTTTTCCCTCCGGACTCGTGGTCACACCAGGTTGTCCTCATTTAATGCCTGATGGCAAATATCGATATATTTTTTATCATAGGAATATTCTCCGCACTCACAATGGTGTGATAAAAGGTGTTGTATTGTTAGCGGTGTGACAAACAAGAAAAAACATCCTGTTTGTCATACTGGTGTGACCACGAGTCCGGAGGGGTTTTCTTATACCATGGTTAATAGGAAGTCTAATGTAGATGTGATGTATGTACCATAAGGGTTCAAGCCCAAACTATCGTGTTAACACCCCCCGTCGGTTTTTACGACATGTCCGGAAGGGTAAACATCTGAAAGCGTTGTTTTATAGTCATGAATTACTTAACTGACTTCGCCAAAAATTGCCTAAGTCTTATCAAGAAAGTATGACAATCACGTTTTAATAATTGCCAATTTCACTTTCACAATACTTCAAGTTTACAACATGTAACGCCTGCCGCGTTTTACTACTGAGTGTAATTGCTCTTGTTTTTCTGTTAGGAACTATCAAAAAGTTATCATTGAAAACACTTAAAAACTACTGCTTAAAACTAAAATATTATTACATAAATAAACATATACTAATTAATTTAACAAAACATATCTATTTACAAAATAATTCCGTTAATATTGTACGACTTTAATAATTATCACATTGCGTAGGTAGCCGTACCTACACTCCACAGCCGAGCCGTTACTCTTCCGGTCGGATGTTCGACACAATCCTTCTGCCTTTGTAGCGAGAACACCTCGATTACTCGTATATTTTTTAAATACGTTTTTTTTACTAATTTTGTCTACGATATAATAATTTATAGTGTTGTGTTATCCCCATTAATTGGGTAAGTGTAGCAATTACTATTTTTATTAGTTTAAATATCAACGTAGACTAGTACATGCTTTCTTTGTTCATTGCATGACTGTCATTTTTCATAATCATCGGGTAAATGTATTTTCACGCTTTAGTGCTTATTTTATATCATAATTAGCAATCTTTTATGTTCAAAACAACATTTAAATTGTCAATTTTTCTAAATTAATTCTACTTAACCAACTTAAAGTTATCTTTGTACCTAAGTACTTTCCTTGTTTAAATAATTCTTAAATGGAACAATAATAATGTACAAAATACGTTTAATATCGTTGCTATTAAAATTATTCAGCTTAAAATATTCAATTTTACTATTTTGTTAGATAGTTTTTTAAAACAACTACCTACCATAAATTTATCTTGTTCTTTGTTCTTTTTCTAAATTTATTTTGCTAAATTCACTTTTATTGTGTGTAATTTGCTGACAGCCACATCTTAGATTGCTAAGCTTGCTTGCTATCCACTTCCCATCTTCAATCAAGCTAAGGGATCGGCATGTGGCAGTCAGACTGGGAATTCGGACAATTCTTGAAATGACTAATTCCGGGTTCCAGGTTTCACCCTTCGAGTTCTACAACCGCAGGACCCACTACCGGTCCTGTACTTACCTCTACCGCTTCACCTTTCGGGTTCTACAACCCGCTGGATCCACTTTCGGTCCTGTACTTACCCCACCGTTTCTGCTGCCCTGCTGCGCGCGCCGGTGTACCCCGTGTCGTCGTGGGAAGAGTTACAGGGAAGTGGTAGTTTTCCTACTGCACCAAGGGTGCTCAGCCAGTATCAAATTACCTGCGACCCAGAGATCCGATCTATGTACTTGCTAGGGATTTAATGTCAATAAACTTGGTTTTATTTCTATATACCGTTTTATTTACCCTAGTAAGTACAACCTATTTGATTCGCGTGATAAGAGCGTGACAATGGCGCCCAACTAAGGAAATACTGAGCTGAGTATCCTTTTTGCTGGTTTTGGCATTTTTGGTCATCTTTGGTGTTGGTCTGATTATTTTGTCTAGCTCTAAGTGAATTGTAATTGCAACTTTTGTGTGCTGTGGTTGCTTTGTGGGAATACCTTACTATTTCTCTTTCAAGGTGATTGCATACAATTAAAAACACAAAATCGAACCTACCACATCGCACAGAAGGAAAACTTTGATTTTGCACTGCCAACCTCTGTCTATCCCTGTGTTTTAATTGTTGTGTACTTTTGATAGTAGCGTTTGTTTTCTTGTTATTTTCCTTCTGCCGTTTGTTGTGTTTTAGTTATTAAGACTTCAGGTACTTGCAACACTTACTCAAAAAATAACTATTCAATTAAACTAATTACAATTAAAACATAAAGTAATAGAGATGTCTCGTCCAATCAAATATTTATCACTTCAGAAAGATGAACTCCTTTATGAAGAGGTACATGGCATGTCAAGGATATTAAACTTACAAACTATTCTAAATAATTATATCTAAACTTTTACCTAACTAAAATAAAACTTTCCATATTTACAAAACTTCCTTGCTGGGATGGAAGTGAGAGAAAAACATAGAATCCCCCAGCTGCTTACTAATTCTCGAGCAGACTGTAAGAGTCAGTCAAGAGATTGATGTGTAATACCATCAAACGCCTTAGGCCTGCCAAAAACTTAAATCTTGAGCATGGCATGCGTCTTCTAATATCTTCTAATATTCTCTAAAAATACCTTACATACTACCTTAAAAAAAAAAAAAAAAAAAACTAAAACTACACTTACTAAAACTATACTAAAAAATCCAAAACTAGCCTAAAACAATGTCTTACTTACTAAAACTACCTACCGTCTTAAATATATTTACTTATATATAGTATTTCTAATTTTTTTTTTACAAAAAAAAAATATTGAATCTCCAGGCCCTACCCCTAGGACATTCTATTTATTTTATCTTCGGCCCTACCCCGAAGATAAGAAAATTATACTATAAAAAGAAAAAAAAAAAAACGGTTACCTTAAATCTCCTATTGATTACGTGTGAGTACTAAGCTGCGGTTAAAAGTCTAGTACTCTTTTTGGAAAGGACGCAGTCACTTAAAACGAAATAAGATAACTGTTTGTGTGTGAAAGGGATGAAAGAAAGTAGGGGGGTGAATGGAAGGGTTGAAATGAATGTGTACCACGTAATTTTTAGAATGGTCAATAGTAAGAAGGACAGACTAGGTTACATTTTAGTCAGCGGATTTTCTTAGCGAAAATCCTACCCAAAAAAGGGGGGTATGTAACGCCTGCCGCGTTTTACTACTGAGTGTAATTGCTCTTGTTTTTCTGTTAGGAACTATCAAAAAGTTATCATTGAAAACACTTAAAAACTACTGCTTAAAACTAAAATATTATTACATAAATAAACATATACTAATTAATTTAACAAAACATATCTATTTACAAAATAATTCCGTTAATATTGTACGACTTTAATAATTATCACATTGCGTAGGTAGCCGTACCTACACTCCACAGCCGAGCCGTTACTCTTCCGGTCGGATGTTCGACACAATCCTTCTGCCTTTGTAGCGAGAACACCTCGATTACTCGTATATTTTTTAAATACGTTTTTTTTACTAATTTTGTCTACGATATAATAATTTATAGTGTTGTGTTATCCCCATTAATTGGGTAAGTGTAGCAATTACTATTTTTATTAGTTTAAATATCAACGTAGACTAGTACATGCTTTCTTTGTTCATTGCATGACTGTCATTTTTCATAATCATCGGGTAAATGTATTTTCACGCTTTAGTGCTTATTTTATATCATAATTAGCAATCTTTTATGTTCAAAACAACATTTAAATTGTCAATTTTTCTAAATTAATTCTACTTAACCAACTTAAAGTTATCTTTGTACCTAAGTACTTTCCTTGTTTAAATAATTCTTAAATGGAACAATAATAATGTACAAAATACGTTTAATATCGTTGCTATTAAAATTATTCAGCTTAAAATATTCAATTTTACTATTTTGTTAGATAGTTTTTTAAAACAACTACCTACCATAAATTTATCTTGTTCTTTGTTCTTTTTCTAAATTTATTTTGCTAAATTCACTTTTATTGTGTGTAATTTGCTGACAGCCACATCTTAGATTGCTAAGCTTGCTTGCTATCCACTTCCCATCTTCAATCAAGCTAAGGGATCGGCATGTGGCAGTCAGACTGGGAATTCGGACAATTCTTGAAATGACTAATTCCGGGTTCCAGGTTTCACCCTTCGAGTTCTACAACCGCAGGACCCACTACCGGTCCTGTACTTACCTCTACCGCTTCACCTTTCGGGTTCTACAACCCGCTGGATCCACTTTCGGTCCTGTACTTACCCCACCGTTTCTGCTGCCCTGCTGCGCGCGCCGGTGTACCCCGTGTCGTCGTGGGAAGAGTTACAGGGAAGTGGTAGTTTTCCTACTGCACCAAGGGTGCTCAGCCAGTATCAAATTACCTGCGACCCAGAGATCCGATCTATGTACTTGCTAGGGATTTAATGTCAATAAACTTGGTTTTATTTCTATATACCGTTTTATTTACCCTAGTAAGTACAACCTATTTGATTCGCGTGATAAGAGCGTGACAAACATAATACATATATTACATTAATTTATTAGCCAATAGTGTTAGGAATGCGAATAACATCACGCTATGTGCGATAAGGGGGTGAATATAGGGCGCCGGGTCAATGGAGCTGGCACATTCGTAAACATGCACGCATTTGTGATCTTTGGAGTTTTCGCTTTGGCTCAGGTAAGAAATAACATAACATAAACTGCCTATATACGTCCCACTGCTGGGCACAGGCCTCCCCTCAATCAACCGGAGGGGGTATGGAGCATACTCCACCACGCTGCTCCACTGCGGGTTGGTGGAGGTGTTTTTACGGCTAATAACCGGGACCAACGGCTTAACGTGCCCTCCGAAGCACGGAATCATCTTACTTTTTCGGACAATCAGGTGATTCAAGCCTGAAAAGTCCTTACCAAACAAAGGACAGTCTCACAAAGTGATTTCGACAATGTCCCCATCGGGAATCGAACCCGGACCTCCAGATCGTGAGCCTAACGCTCTAACCACTAGATCACGGAGGCTGTTGCAGGTAAGAAATAATTGTGCTAATTCCTGTAAACACCATCTACTTAATTCTATTTTAAGTTATACCTGTCATTTTCTTATCCGCGGAAAAGAAAAGGGACGGGTAATCGACAAGCATAAAAGTTATGGAACACACGTCAATTTCAAGCACAAATCTAAAACCCTATAAAAAAATTACATTGCCTAATAACTCGATAGAATTAAGTTGACAGCACACGTCAAACGGTTTGCGTACCAGCGAGATACCTTTTCGATTCGCCCGGGTTATTCATTCATTTACTCATTCTTCCTAAAATTAAGAGCTGTCAATCATCCGTCCCTTTCCTTTTCGGCGGATAAGAAAATGACAGGTATAACTTAAAGTAAAATTGGGAGGTGTCTGCAGTAATCAGGGCCAATATTGTTATACAATTTAGTAATTTGGTTGCCTAAAATCAGTTCCCAGATAGTTAATCTTCTTCTTCTATCGTGTGGGTTGTCAGGTCGAGTACCAACCTCATCAACCCTGGTGTCAGGGTTACTATTGAGCCGCCAAAGGCCCCTGACATGGCTCATGTTACGACTACTTACTTACATCAGTAAGTAGTAACCGGGACCAACGTCTTAACGTGCCTTCCGAAGCACGGATCATCTTACTTTTTGGACAATCAGGTGATCATCCTGTAATGTCCTAACCAAACTAGGGATCACAAAGTGATTTTTGTGCTATGTTCCCACCGGGATTCGAACCCGGAACATTCGGATCGTGAGCCCAACGCTCAACCACTGGACCACGGAGGCCGTTCGGAGATAGTTAATTCCATGCATTCATATCTTTTAAATAATCACTAACCTTATCATAACATTTTGTTTCCCTTCCAGCAAGCCTACTCATCATGCTTATCAGGGCTGCTGCCGCCGCCGCCTCCTGCAGCGCCCTTGCTACTCCCAGCGCCACCTGCACCCTGCACTTCTCCACTTGCACCCTTAACTCCAGCGCTGGTCAACTCTTTGTCTGCGTCCCTCGGAGCCACTCTACCACCTTTACTGCAGTCCGCTTTACCTCCAGTTTTAACGTCCGCTTTAGCAGCTGCCGCGCCATTGTTGGCGCCGTGTGAATTACCTTTGCCGCCATCTTGTTTACCCGCTCCCGCGCCTGCGCCGTTGATCCTTCCCGGCACACCTTTAGCATTACCCCCAGCTCCGTGTGCCCCTGCGCCGTGTGCCCCCGCGCCGTGTGCCCCTGCGCCTTGTGCCCCCGCGCCGTGTGCCCTTCCACCGTTAGCCTTACCCTATGCCTCCGCCCCGTTAGCCTTACCCCCAGCGTGTGCCCCCGCGCCGTGTGCCCCAGCGCCGTGTGCCCTTCCACCGTTACCCTTACCCCCAGCGTGTGCGCCCGCTCCGCTTATGCTCCCCGCTACTCCCCTCCCGTACGCGTTACCCCCGCCCGCGCCCCTATCTTGCGCCGCGCCTACCTGCATTCCCGCTACTATCTGTTTCTAATTACATACACTTTTGGAAAATAAATATTTGAACTTTAGTTTGCGTTTATCATTTCTAAGTAAACCTTTAGTAGTAAACAGATAAAGAGAAAGGGGAAGTCTCGCTCACACTAAGAGATCCCGCCCTCCCCACACTAGCGTCTTTCAAGCGTCGTCGTCGTGCCAGCATCAGCGCGACGTGTACGGTCACGAGCATTAATATGTAGACTTTCGTACCATGTCACATTAACTTTTTTGACAAATTGAACTGTAAGTCTCACTAAATGTCAAATATGTTAGTGCGACAGAGCCCTAAAGTGGGTACATTATATTGCTCATGACTCGCGGCGCTGGCGTCGTACAATCAGTATGAAAATGGATTCCGACGAAGAAACACTGCTGTTAATATTACTGATCCAAAAATTACGTAAACGAAAAAGGAAACAGCGTCGTCAACGTTGGGAACCTCTGTGTAGTGTTACAGTTCAGGAAAGCGATTAATTCGTATTCTTCTTTGCGAGTCGATGGCGATCGAAACTAAATTTTTGCTGACCAATTTTCGTATTGTATTGTCAACATATAAAAAATAATAAAAAAACACTTTTATTATTATTTGCGGATGCCAAAACGAATATTTTACGAACTATAACAATTGATACAGAACGATATAAAATATCAAGATACCTATAATAGTGGATTGCGTTATGCACTGTACTTCTTCGCAAAAAACGTTGAACTGGCGTGGCGACGCGTAGACATCGCGCAGACGCTGGCTCGAAAAACGCTAGTGTCTCTTATACTTATTTTTGTATGGAGTGTCCGAAAGAACAGGGCTATTGGGCTCCCCTATAACTTTCTAAATTGAAAATAAAAAACAAAAATATTACTACAATTATTTAATAAACCTTTGGTTACAGAATTTAACACAAAATTAAATTCTAAACATTAAGTGATCGACTCAACATACTCCGATTTAGTTTTTAAAAAGTTTAACAAAAACTAGGGAGTAACTGCGTCGCTCCCGCTACCGAACTTAAAATAACTATTTGTTGCGAGTCACATTATAAATAAAAAAAAACAAATATCGATTACGGCATTGATACTTTTTTGTTTGAATCACGTTTGAATGTTCCAAAAATAGGGCTGTCCTCTTTTTGTTTTCCCCTAAGGGTTAGGCAAAGGGCAGTATGCCCATATAGCCATGTCTTGTGTTTTTTTTCTTAATGATGATTAAATTAATGAAATGATAAAAGGTGATGACGATGAACTCCGGCTGGGTTGGGACTCCTATTCCGAACCCCAACAACAAATGAATTGACTCAAAAGTACGCATAAACTTTCGAGCAATGAAGCGGCTTCTTGATACGAAGCGAAAATTGATAGGTACACTTTTTTATTCAATATTGCGGTATAAAAATTGCGAATGTTTTCCGATTAACTTAACAAGACCATTAACCACAAAACACCATTTCGTATTAATTATTTAGATTATTCAATGAAGAAAGCAACCAAGCGATTCACGTTCCCGCCAAAAAGCCATAGGGCTGTCCTTTACTTACGAATTACGATATGTGCAAAAGGGAGAGAGCTAATTTTAGAACAATCAAATCAAAATAAAATAAAAATTATACTTTTAATTATGTTGCCATTTAATAAACTTTAAATTCAGGTTTAGGCGTGGTGGAGTTTGCTCCATCCCCCCTCCGGTTGATTGAGGGGAGGCCTGTGCCTAGCAGTGGGATGCATATAGGCTGTTTATGTTATGTAAATTCAGGTTTAAAATAATAAAATTGTGTTTGAGCACCATTGTAACATAGAATTTGCTCATTTTAATTTAAAATGTGACTCGAATATTCTACGAAAGGTGTATGTAGCTTTTTTCTTATTTGAATTTCACTTGATACAAAGGCTCCTTACAGGAACACTTTTTTTCTTAAATTATTTTTTGGTCCTTGCATTACCCAAAATTGATTTACCTTTCGCAAAATATCTTTTAAACAAAGAAAAAACAAAATTAAATGACATCTAGTACTACGTAAAACTTATTCTTATAATTTCTTATAATATCTCATTTAGGTATGTAAAAAAACACCACAGTTTGCCGTCCCGTTTACTCTTACTATTACAAAAAGCGTGCGATAAAGACAGGACTATTGCAAAAATACCAAAAAATAGTTCAGGAGACAGTAGTGAAAATGTCTTCTTAGTTTTAATGAAAAACAAAATCATCTTTTTTTATTAGTTTGCTATATTGTATTTCATTATATAAAATGTTCTATTTTTTGTATGTTCTGACTAGATTTATGTGACTATTGTTAATACGGCTTATTTTTGAGATTCTTAGGCTATGCCCTTTTTAACATATAAGGTACATAACACAGTAAATTGCAATATCATTTATTTTGCACAATTTAAGATTAATGAAAGACTTTTTTATCTGTCCAGCAGATTTTGACATTTATTACAATATTTTTAACGGAAATTCATAAAAATATATTTTTTTAACTCCTAATTATTTGTTTTTATTTATGCAACATCTTATCGAAAGAAAAAATAGAGTTTATTTCAATTGCCCAGAAAAAAGGCAAAGCCATAATTCGAAAAGGACAGATTCTCAATGTGTTTCACTATACTACTAAGATCTTTAAAAATATGTTTTTAGGTTTTTACTGACTAGTTTCAGTGTTTGAAAGGAGGATACTTATAACAAACTAATAATAATATTATGAGTTTTAAATTGAGACTCCAATTTTGTACCAAGCGGTATCGAAAAAGATTTTTAGTATAGAGGACAGATTGTGCTCTTCCTAACCATTATATGGACAATGGGCTGACCGCCTGTCAGCGTACGGCTCATCAGATCTATCTTGAGACTTCATATCAAAAGCTGGAAGTTGTTTTCAGATTAATTGTTGCTCTGTCCGCATCATTAAGGATTATGGACGGGAATTTATAAATATATTTAATCAAAAATGGCCGCGCCGTTTGTTCAGAGTTAAACATTGGGCTCAAACTGTGGCAATATACACACACAATTGAAATTTTCTATTAGCCGTGCCGTAGTGGGGGCTTAAAAATACCACATCGAAGCAATTCATTTAAAAGCAATATGGCTATTTGACATTTGCGCACATGAAAGTAAGTGCGCAATGCAATACTGCTGTTTAGGTGAATTGCTTCGATGTGGCCTTTTTGACCCTGTTACAAAAATCTTGAAAATACCAAAACGCCACTTTATATTTTGGTAAAGTATGGCAGAGAAGAGTAGGAATTAAAAGATGTTGGTTTTGGAAGCATATGCGTCTTAAGACTTCGTACAAAAACTGTCTGCAATTATCTTCTGATTGCTTGTGACTTGCGGATTGTTTTACCACTGGGATAATACCTACTTTACTACTACTGTGCTTTCACGCCTAAATCATTGAACCGATTTTGATGAAATTCGACACAGAGATATAGACTAGACCTTGGAAAAGGACATAGCCTAACTTTTATCGTGAAATAGGGTTGAAAACGTTGAAATAGCGGATGTAACTTTGTATGGAAGTTCGTCATTGCCAAAGAGATAATGTTTGACAGAAAACGCCTGACATGGGCCTATAGCGAGAGGCGCGAAAAGAGATAAAACGCCGACCACGCCAGCGAGGGCCGTATCCGAAGCACTCAATGTGCTGATTATGGAACAATTTAAATTAAAAAGTTAGTTCTTATATCTTTTCCCACTCTTACCGCCACACTATTTTTTAATTATTATAAAATTATATCAAACACACTATTTTGAGAAATTGTTTTATATATACTTTTTTGCACTAAAAGGCACATTAATATCTAAACTCTTAAAACTAATTTGGCCAAATTATTGCACTAAATCTAAAAGGCAATGGCATTTAATACTTAATTATATATTTTTTTTAATTTTGTACCAGATAAATGATGATTTGAAAATTACAAATTTAGTGAATTTATTCGTCTGCAAGATTTAATTTATGAAGGTATTTAAAGCATGAAAAACATTACACTTCAACAGATCAAAAATTCTTAAACTTTTCATTCATTATTACGCATTTGTGCAATATATCTTATCAGAAAATTCCTAAGACAATTTTGTGCTTAACACATAATTTATAGGAATTTGATTCTTATCGGCGTTTAAAATGTCTTTAATAGTTTGAGCACAATAAAACATTTAAAAATATGTTAATAAACAAGTAAAATATATCTTTGCTTACACAAAGATATATCACTTGTTGCGGTTTCAAAGTACTTTAATTTTAACGCAAAAAATAAAATGTGTACATACCTACCTACTGTGTTATAACTTAAAAAACCAGAAAGGTGTTTGAAAATTCACTGTTTTAGATATCGCGTAGGTAATAGGCTAATTCATTTGTGTTTGTAATAATTTTGATATCACCATATCAAAATGACTTCAAAAAGCCAGTCTCTCTGGAGTGTTCCGTCCGATCATCGGAGCTCTGCCTACGTTCTACGGATTCCTACATTAAACCTTCTTTTGATCTTTGGCAAACTGGCGACTAAAAAGGCAAACATGTCCGGAATGCAACGGACATGCACGATCCAAATTGGTTTTAGACCTAAAACTTTTCTGTCCAACTGTGTATAAGTTAGTGAATAACTTTTTGAATTAATGTAATATACAATCGCTTGAGAATAACAACATTTCATAAGTGAAGAGTAACTAAAGCCCTCCAAAGATGTAAGAGACTAGCTGATGAAGCCAACGGTTACGACGCTCAGGTTACCATTAGCCAGGTGGCCATCCCATCTGTCTACCGCCGATAACATGGAGGTGAAGATGGTACACCGACTGAGCGCCGTCTCTACCGTTGTTAATCACCAGACGCCACCCGCTTGGGGCCTTCTGAGCGCCTAGCGAACGAGCCACCAGCATTAGATGGCCGAGGATCTGAAAGGAAAAGGGAATTTGATTATAAAAACATAAAATAGCACCAGTCATATATCCTCGAAGGGGTAGGCGGAGGTGCAGCTATGTTTAACTCTCATGTAATAGGGGGCGAGCCTATTGCCATTAGCCGGGCAAGAATCCTGATAACCACGTGATATCAATTAACTATGATCCAAACGTGAATTCAAACTCAAAGTCGAATTTGTGGTTTAGATACTGGATGACACTGTGATTCAAGTCACGCGTTTTTCGAACAGCGTTATCATTCTAAAGTACCAAGAAAATTAGAGATATATCTGTGTTAATATATAATATAATATAATAATAATAAAATTTATTTATTTCCACACAAAGCCATTTAAGAACAATTTTAGAGTTACAAAATTAGTAAGGAGCAAGTTACAGAATAATAATTTCAGCTGATGTCTAAAATAGACTCAAGCCTGTGCTATAGGCATCAGCTACCATCTTAGTGTTACAATATTTTATAGATATAGACAGTATTAGATTGTGGACATAGATTCGTGAATGAATAATATATAAACAAACAAAAAGAAAAAGAAAAACAAAGACAAGCAGTCGCTTCTGTAAAAAAACCGCACCTGTCAAATCTTCAGGTTAAGTAAGTGAACCCTGTGAAAAACGGGATAATGTTAGATGATCTGTGTCAATGAAAATATGCCAAGAACTAGCGAGAAAAAGTTTGTAAAAGAATATTAAAAAAAATACTCATAAAAATATTATAATAGGAATCGTATTACGAATCTTGTCATGAAACGATTTGTACAACTTTACTAAAAGCAAATGGAATCCCACACCTTGCTGTTATTGCGGACACATTATCGCAGTTTAATCAGTGGTATCAATGTTTATCGCATGCCATTCCTGTTAGTCACGCCGCGTAATTGTGCTCTTATCTGTTGCTTATTAACCAACACCTTTGAAAAGGTTAGATTTCATTCTTTCATTTTTTCAGACAACACATTGGTACCACAAACATACACGCGAGCAATTCCTAATCCTAATAAAAGTCAGAGTCACATGTCATTATCATCATCTACCTAGCATTATCCCGATTTTCACAGGGTCCGCTTACCTAACCTGAAGATTTGACAGTTCCGATTTTTTACAGAAGCGACTGCCTGTCTGACCTTCCAACCCGAAGGGAAAACCAGCCCAATACATATTAGGTCAGTGCATTTCTCGGGAATATGGGTTTCCTCACGATGTTTTCGTGTTTTGGAGGGCACGTTAAGCCGTTAGTCCCGGCTGTTAGCTGTAAAACACCTCGTCTAACCTGCAGTAGAGCCGTGTGGTGTATGGTCCATAGCCCCTCCAGTTGATTGAGGGGAGGGCTGTTTATGATTTATGAGGTAGTTAATGCTATTTGAGACAAACCTACAATAAAGCACGTCAAAAAAAACCCTTTTGAGGAAGTCAAAAGCAAAACCAAAGTCATGAAAAGAATTACAGCCACTTTTGATAATAAGTCCTATCATAAAAATATCACTAATATTTAATAAAACATTATTATTAAAATAGAAATAAAAGTTAATTGGAGGATTGTAGGTATTTGGCCTTGAACTGCAATCTTTAGAAACCAGTTCTAAACAAAACAAGCTAAAACCAATCAACCAATTTTCCAACAATATTATATAATAAATGAGTTGTCGATTTCATTAACGTAGGTACCTACTTTTGGATTCTCATTTTGAAATTATAAATAGAATGGTACATAATAAAAAGAGGTCTAAATAGGTACAAGAAGTGAGCACTAAACACTCTTCAGAAAATTCCTATCTATAAATATATTTCTTTAAGGTTTTTAAAGTAAAAAGTACAAAAAAATTTGGGGTTGGTCGAAACTAAAATATAATTAATTGAATTTGTCTAACACAACTTTTATGCTTGAATAAAATTAATGTCATTGAAAAAAAAAACGAATCTTTACGATAAAAAACCGCAGTAGGTACAATATTTTCGGACCCTAACTCCTGGTCTATGCGACATTCAAAAACATTGTCCCGCCAATTTGATGAACTTTGAATCTAGTTTAAGAATGTACTTTCTAACTTGGTCGGCTTACCTCCTTATCAGAAGCTTCCGCATCTTGCAGACGCGGAATCCTGCGTTTTGGTATCACTAAGAAATGCACGGGAGCCTGAGGATTCACATCATTGAACGCCAAACACATATCATCTTCATAAATAATATCCGCCTTGATTTCTTTCGATATAATCTTGTCGAATATTGTAGGTCCCGGCGCGGCTACGGTTTGCGCCTGCGCGCGACGCACTTCGTCACTATACGGTCTTTTCACAGCAATGGCCGAACCCCGCGACAAATCGTAAATGTTAGTCGGATAAGATTTTTTTAGACGGAATTTTAAAGCACGTTGAAACACTTTGTTAAACATTTTTGAAGAAATCTTACGGCATTCTTGTGAGAACTGCGTCAAAAATTGTTTTTGACTTGACAGTGACGTTTTATTTTTTCTTTATTGGAATTTGATGTTGCCACACGAAGATAGGAAAATACTACCAAATATTTATTATTGACATTTTTTGTAGGATAAATAAAAACGTGAAGCCAAAAATAAAATAATAATGATAATGGCCCCGATTCCTGCAGACACCGCCTAATTTTATTTTAAGTTATATCCGTCATTTTCATATCCGTCAAAAAGGAAAGGGATGGATGATTCACAGCTCTTAATTTTAGGAAGAATGAGTAAATGAACGAATAACCCGGGCGAATCAAAAGGTACGTCGCTGGTATGCAATCCGTTTGACGTGCTGTCTACTTAACTGTGTCGGGTTATTGACGGATGTAAAATTTTTAGACGGTTGGTTTAGATTTGTGCTTAAAATTGACGTGTGTTCCATAAATTTTATGCTTGTCGATTACCTGTCCCTTTCCTTTTCGGCGGATAAGAAAATGAATAACTTAAAATAAAATTAGATGGTATTTACAGGAATTAGCACCAATGTGTATTCATAATCATCATTTCATCATTTAAGTTAGCCTAACTTTTATTTCATACTTATAGTTAGTTCATTGTGTTATTTAGAAACTTCCTTTTTTGTTATTACGGGATTAATAAAACTACAATTTAAACATTTAAACCATATACTAAATAACAGTTTATTTTTATTTATAACACATTCCTTCTTATTTAAATATTTTCCTAATTTGCTACAGCACCTATCACTTAAGTCCTAATTTAAATTATACAAGTAAAATATAATTTTGTCGTAATATCTTGTTGTGCCTTGAAACCGTATGTTACGAAATAATTTAATTTCACAAATGTTAAAGTTTTTTTTTTAAAGTATTTATTATTAAAGTTTTTTTTGTTATTCCTAGCACCATAAGAATCACAACAGAATGTAATAAGTAATAAGGGACCTCCCTACCGGCGCGATGCGATCTTTTTAATTAGTCGGCTTCAATTCGCGCGCGAAAATTTTACATTCTTGTCTCAATTTGCAAATGACAAGTTCTGATGTACTACGTGAAATGGGTATTATACAGGGTATTAGTGACATCGTAACGAAATCTTTAAGGGATGATTCAGACCGTGATACTGAGTTGATATCGAATTTTCCGTCGCCAAAAGTATGAAACGAAAAATAATATTAAAAACCACTAAAAGTCTCTTGAAGTTTCCGGCAGGAAATTCCACTTGATATCAACTCAGAATCATAGTCTGAATCATCAACAGAGCGCCTCCATACACACATTTCACAATTATTCCGTTGCACTTAAAAAAAACTTTTTAAAACAAAAGAATCATTGCGCTGTAACACGCATATACGCTGAGTGTAAGAGAGACATCAATAAAGCAAAAAATCCATAAACAATCTCCTTTATGACAGGGTGGCGCAGAAGTAATCTTATGAACCCAACTACTGTGAAGAGTACCACTGCATTGTGGAGAAAACGCATTCTGTAAAAAGAAAAAAATACATACAGATTTTTTTTATAGTCTAATTTTGTCCCACTGCATGGCAAAGGCTTCTCTTCAACTTGTGCAACTTTCATCCATCAAATATATGTTTATTCATAATTACACTTTAAATCGTCAATTTTTACATAACGAACGTCTCATCCGCCTAAAATTACTGCAGCATGGGAAAAGCCGCTGCAGAAAAAACCTCGGCACAGGGCCATAGACGTTCTTATAAAAAATCATAAAATATTGTTATACAATTTAATAATTTGGCTGCCTTGCTTTGTGTCTTTTTCTTATCCACAGAAAAGAAGAGGAACGGATAATCGACAGGCATAAAAATTATGGAACACACGTCAATTTTATGCAGAAATAAAAAAAAATCTACCAAAATTTTATACTGGCTAACAAACCCGATAGAATTATTGATAGCACACGTCTAACGGGTTGCATATCAGCGAGGTGCCTATTTTAGTCGCCCGGGTTATACATTAATTTTGAAATTAACAGTTGTCAATCACCCATCCCTTTCCTTTTCGGCGGATAAGAAAATGACAGGTATAACTTAAAATAAAATTAAGATGTGTCTGCAGGAATCGGGGCCAATGTTAATGCTTTACCTGGTGATATGGCGCTTGGCTTCCTGGAGGTCTTGGTCTTTCTCCCCAAGGAGGTATCTTCGAGTGCCTTTCACGAAATTTCTGTAGTGATCATCCCAACTGAAACATATCAATAGGTTATTACAATATTACGAGCTCTGGAGCAGCGTGGTGGAGTATGCTCCATACCCCGCCGGTTGATTGAGGGGAGTTCTGTGCTCAACACTGGGCTTACCACATAGGCTGTTTATATCATGTTATATTATGTACGTGCATTGGAAATTTTGGCCATGTAAGGAAACTACTTGGCCGGACAAATGGGGAACGCTGAGGAAGACAACATCAACAGGTCTGAGGGTGCCCAGTTGGGCACGAACTTCGGCTCGGGGCGTCGTCTCAGGGGATTTGGGTGGTGCGGAGCAGAATCGAACAAGTGTTTTGAAGCTATAAGGAAAATGCCATCCAAGGATAACTTGGATGGATATTTAGGCAGAATGACCAATCTCATCAACCCTGGTACCAGGGTTGTTATTGAGTTGCCAAAAGCCCCCTGAATCCCCTGACATATAACTCATGATGTTAAATATGTGTTACTTGTGGCTTGCAATAAACTTCTATTCTATTTGTAATGACTAAGAAGTAACCCGGACCAACGGCTTAACGTGCTTTCCGAATCACGGATCATCTCACTTTCGGACAATCGGGTGATCAGCTTGCAATGGGCTAACCAAACCTGGCCTAACAAAGTGAATTTTGTGATTACGTCCCCACCGGGATTCGAACCCGAGACCTCTGGATCGTGAGCTCAACTCCAAAACACAACCACTAGACGCCAAAAATCGATGAATGTAAAAAATGATTATACTTAATAGTCTGCACATCCAAGTTGTAGATCTTAGCGTCGGCTGGCGACAAGCGCGCGCGCAGCCGGCGTACGTTTCCAGTCTCGAAGCGGAACTCCTTCATGGAGAAGAACTTGAGGACTTTATTCATCGCTCTGATGCGCTGGTCTGCTGTTATTAGGCTTAACCTGAAAGACCATACACGTTACCTAAACTTTTGCCGTCTTCGTGTTTGGGAAATATGCAAGCCGCATGACGCCAGAGAAAGAAAAAAAAACCTGTGAAGAAACACTATTTACCGACTTCAAAAAAGGAGGAGGTTCTCATTTCGACCGTATATTTTTTTTTTTATCGATGTCATCGCTAACTGCCGTATCTGAATTTTTTTGCGAATCTGATTTGCACATTTTGCAACTGTCAATAAGCAATTATGTTGCTACCTATATTGCTTCTTTTTATTTTATTCAGAATAATAAATGGGTGAAAGATGTGTTGTGCCTAGGTGTAATAAAAAGGGTCATCGTTTATGAAATATGAAAGATGCATGTGTCTGTTATCCATGAAATTAGCAGGTTAAACGAAGAAAGAACTGTACAGCGCCATCTATATTGTTCTTGGAGAAGATCCCGTGGAAAGTCCCGCATTGTAGAATAAGACACAACACACATCAACAGACATCTAGAATAAGTTTACTAACACATATGAGACATGTTTCGTGAAATAAATAAATTATTATTATTATTGTGAGATTTTTTCATTTTTTATTATTATTTTTTTGACAGTTTTGACACATTGCAAAAAAAGTGTTGTTGATTATTTTATGATATAAATATTTTATTAATAAATACAATACAACAACAACACAATAACAACAACAATTTAGTAAGTGTTAAAAAATAATATTTTATTTATTTATAATTCACATAATAGTAGAATTTTTATGATTCGTTACTTTTTAAATATACCTGGTCTAGTAAATTTTAATGTTTACCGCTTAATAAATTTTATATTATTTTCATGACGTACTTACCGAGTCTTAATACCAAGTAACCGTGCTCCGTATTCGGCGGTGTACAGTGGTAATGTTTGAAATAAAAGCTCTAGAACCTTCTCCATAAATCTGAAACAACAAAAAGATAATTATGATAATTGCTATTTGACATTTGTTTGCATTGCGCACTTACTTTTATATGCGCAAATGTCATTTTTTTTTATAAGGGATTGCTTTCTTCGATGAATTGCTTCGATGTGGCCATTTTAACCCCCCTTATCTCTGTATTTTGTGTCCATTGTACTCAATGTAGTATTTTATCTATCTAGTTTCCAACTAGTCAAATCAGTTACTTTTTACTAAACGTCAAAACACGAAATGAGCAAGGAAATTGTATGAAAAAGCACACCGTGACGTCATAGAAAAACGTTAAAAAATTTCGTACTTATAATAATAATAATAAAAGTAATTGCGCAATGCAAACAAATGTCAAATAGCAATATTGCTTTCTTAGATGAATTGCTTCGATTTAGCCATTTCAACCCCCCAGAACTGAAGGTGACAAAAAAGTTTTTTATAAATTCTGAATGTCAATGGGACTCTTGTTGTAAAAATGTAAGGCACCTGTTCTCAGTAGTATACCCCGTGGGGTACCACAGTGCCTTGTCCAGCGGGTGCGCGCGCACGTTCTCTCGCAGGTTCCTCTCGAACTCGCCCCACGTGGTCGGGTTGTCGTACGTACTGCAGTTGTATACGCGGACTTCTTGTGACCTGCGAAGAAAGTAAGTGTTTTTTTTTGTTTTTTTTTTTTTGACGTGACTTATTACTACTTGGCCGGAAAGAAAGTAAGTGTCTATAGATGTAAAACAACCGTTTTAAAAAGTTTCAAACCAAATGTTGCCATTTTAAACCCCGAAAAAATCGTTTTAAACCGTTGAAAACTCGCCAACAACAATAAAAGAACTGTGTTTTAAACTTCATTATGGGCAATTGTTTTAGTCACTTGACGTCATGTTTCGTATTTATTAGTTTATAGAATATCAATATAAAGTACCTACTTATAGAACTAAACACGCTAAGTAAATTACTATCAATCAAAAATCAAAATTCTTTACTCAATTTTTAGGTACTTCGTTATATCCCTACCTCGGTAAAATCACGAAAATGTAGTTATAATTAACAAAATCATAGTCAGCAACAGCAGCCGTTTTAAACTGAAATAAATGGTTGATTTCGGTTTTAAACGGCTTTATTTTTTCGTTTTAAGCGGATTGGTTTAAAGGGTTTTAAACTGACCTTACATCTACATAAGTGTCTTATGTATCTACGGCATACACTGTTGGTAATAACGACCTCTGTGGTCCAGTGGATATTATTGCGTATGGCAAACAAAAATAAAATATCCTACGTGGATCATATATCCAGCTTAAGCTCCCTCAACCAAGTCTCTACCGCATCCGTCACACATGGCAGCTCGGCTATGCCACCTGGGAACCGGTGTAGACCTGAAGTTTTGACAGGTCCGGTTTTTTACAGACGCGACTGCCTGTCTGACGTTCCAACCCGCGAAGGGAAAACCAGCCCAATACAGGTTAGGTCACATCACATACCTCCGAAAATGCATTTCTCGGGAATGTTGATTTCCTCACGATGTTTTTCCTTCACCACAGAGCACGTGATAATTATTTATGATACAGACATGAATTCGAAAACAAATTCGACTATCAATCCAGCACAAGCTGGATTCGAACCTGCGACATCAAAGTGAGAGGCAAGCGTTCTGCCAACTGTGCTACCACGGCACCAAGGCGAATCTTCACCAAGACAAGGGCATCTTCAAGACACTTAGAATAGACTACAGCTCGTCGCCTGTATTTTTCTTTTTCAAATCAATTTTTTTTAGATATAAGTAGGTATTAGTACACAGTAGGAATAAATAAAATATAAGTACTTTATAGCACACAAACAAAACATACAAACAATTAGCATCCGTACAAATTCCAAGTTCTTCCTCTATTTGACGTGACTTATTGTAGATTTGCCGCAATTAACATTACTTACCATAACATAACATAACAAATACTTTATTGCATACATACACGTACATAAACTCACGCCTATTACCCACCGGGGTAAGCAGAGACTATAGAATTCCATTTGCTTCGATCCTGACACACTTCTCTTGCTTCCTCCACATTCATCAATCGCTTCATACACGCACGCCGGTCCAGAGTAGATCATATTAAACCTTTTCTAAGAACATCTCCAATTTGGTCAATGTAAGTCCTACGTCGTAAGTCTTTCTCGTACTTTATTGCACAAACAGGAAAAAAACAAAAGATAAATAGAATGAGTACAATAGACGGCCTTATTGCTAAGTAGCAATCTCTTCCAGACAACCTTTAAGTATAGGAGATATTTAATATATTTAACTGTTTTTTCACGTGACTTCCTGACATTAGATACTTGGTTGCTTTTCTGAAACGTGTTAAGACGACCACTCACTTGTCAACAGCAGTCTCCCAAGCCACAGCAATGAGGGTGTCAATAGCAATGTCAACAGGCAGCATGTCAGCCCTGGCGGAGGACTTGCAGGCGAAGACGTGGAGGATCCCTTTGCCAGCGCCGACTATGACGCCGCTGGGTCCATTCAGGTTCTCTATCCACCCAGGGTACGGAGTTCGGAGGGAGGATACCACTGTGGAACAACATAACATTACAGGTATCCTCAAACATACATACATACATAAACTCACGCCTATCTCCCACCGGAGTAAGCAGAGACTATAGAATTCCATTTGCTTCGATCCTGACACACTTCTCTTGCTTCCTCCACATTCATCAATCGCTTCATACACGCACGCCGGTGAGGTATCCTCAAAAGAGGTGAGCAAAAGTGAATGGGTGTAATTGACATCGTAACGAATACTCAGGAAGATGATTCAGACCATGATTCTGAGTTGATATCAAGTGGAATTTTCCGTCGCAAAATTCAAGTTATTTTAAATTATTTTCCAACTAATTTCCAAGGTCCAAAACTAGTAATAAGTCAGTAACGGACTCCATGGTCCAGTGGTTGAGCGTTGTGCTCACGATCCGGAGGTCCCGGGTTGGAATCCCGGTGGGGACAAATCATAAAAATAACTTTGTGATCCCTGGTTTGGTTAGGACATTACAGGCTGATCACCTGATTGTCGGAAGGCACGTTAAGCCGTTGGTCCCGGTTATTACTTATAATTTAAGTACGTAGTCGTTACATGAGTCATGTCAGGGGCTTATGGCGGCTCAGTAATAACCCTGACACCAGGATTGTTCTAGTAGTAGTAGAGAAGGTTGTTGGGCTTGGTAATCCACCTCACAATCCACAAGATAGAAGAAGAAGTTAACAAATCTACTTACCAATAGTAGGTCTGAAGATGGCGACAGAGTAACCTTGGTTTCCATGCTGCTGGACCACATTTTCTGCTATTGCTTTTGTGAATGTGTAGGTGTTGGGTTTTGGTGAGATGTACCTGGAAAAGTGAAGTGCAAATTTCACTAACACAGATGTACCTCTGACTACCCCAATTGCGTATTATCGTGAACTTATGTTATGGTTTTTTGTTATCTAGTATAAGTGTACTCAGAAAAAATGATTTCTCCAAAATACATACTTGTTAGTAATCTCAGTGAGCAGCTGCGGTGGGGCGGCGTCCACTAGCGCCAGCAGCTGGTCGAGCGGCGCAGGCGCAGGGTAAATGCGCTCCTCTATGGCGTCTCGTTCCGCGTTGCTGTACGCTGTTGACACGTGGATGAATGCCTGGTGGATCAGAAAAGAAATAGCACAAATGTATTTAAACAATCCACTCAGTTATAAAAAAAAACATCAAAATCAGTCGAAGGAGGGTAGTTTCCTACTAGTCAAATCAGTTACTTTTTACAAAACGACAAAACACGAAATTACCATAGAATTTATATGAAAAAGTACACTGTGACGTCATAGAAAAACATGACAAAGTGTCGCACTCATTATTATATTTTGCCTTTATTAAAATTCATAAATAAGTTAAATAGAAAAAAAGAAAACTTTTTTGTAAAGTTCAGTTAAAAAGGCCACATCGAAGCAATTCATCCAAAAAAGCAATATTGCTATTTGACATTCGTTTGCATTGTGCACTTACTTTTTTATGCGCAAATGTCAAATTGCAATCAGTATTGCTTTTTTAGATGAGTTGCTTCGCTGTGGCTTTTTTATCCCCCCCGTTGTTCATACCTCAACATTCGGCAGCCGGTCACAGATGTCCATCAATCTCATGACAGAGCGAACATTCTGGTCCACGGCCTTCCGAAGCTCCTCGTCGAACTTGAGGGTGGCTGCCGAGTGAAACACTATTGACACCTGGTGGAAAAAAGTGGGGTTCAAACTAACATCATCAGCGGTCTTGCATACAGAGCATAATCATTAATCTTATAAAGCTTATTATAAGATTAATGATTACCTAAATGATAAAAATGTCTGGTATTGAATGTGTTCCTGTAGTTATTAAATAATTTGTAATGTACCCTCATTGATTTAAAAGATGTGTTGCTGTTGCAGTTTCTTGTCATTTCTTCTCCTCAGCCATAACACCTTGCGAAATGACGTAAATTCAAAAATGTTACATTGACCTTCAACAAGTTTATCCATGATAATTACGTTGAATAAATGATTCTGATTCTGATTCTGAGGATTAGGCCACATAAGAAGTAACAGTCTGGCCGCTTTAAAGCGTATTCTATTATGTTAATAACCTACATTAAATTTCTGTTTTTTTACTTAGTTCTGTAATGTGGATACAATTTCGAAAATGAGGTGAACTCCTATAATTGCCGTGGATTTCGAAATTGAACACGAAAAAAATTTTTTTGTTTTTTAATTTCTTTTTATTATATTTTTTTTTTTTTGGTATCATGTTAGAAATGTACTGTGTTGGAGTTCCATGAATAAATAAAATAAAATAAAACTTTTTAGACCACATGCAGGGCTCACTGAATAAATTTTGTCGAAATCCATTTAAAATAAGTTTGTTTTTTCCCTAATATGCTTACCACGTGATATTGTTCGTATTTTGACAGAATGACGTGACTTATTTGAGTTCACATATTAGCACCAATCAACAAAACATATTTATATCGTCAGAATCGATAAAATGACCGTGACAAAATTTTATCACGATGCGCATGTTAGGCCAACTGATCACTTATATACGTACTTACAGATTATGTTCAAAAAATGCGTGGTCGACGATTTCACTCATTCAGCGCTTATTACTATCGACCTATCGGTCGATTAATTCTTTCATATATTTTTTCTCTCAGACGCCTGCGCCCAACTGGGCACCTAGGCCTGTTGTCTTAAATTTTTGTACCGGGTAAGAGCCCTTGGCGCTTCCCATTTGTCCGGCCAAGTAGTAAATGCCATCTGCGGCAAGTCTACTATTAATAAAAATGCTCACCTCATTTAATAACGCGAGAGATTCGAGTGAAATACCCAGCTGAGGCACAGAGACATCCCCGGCAATCATGTGGATTTTGTCCAATTGCGCAGGATTGGTGCGACGAATATTCTCAAATATCTGAAAGAACAAAAAAATCAAATCAATTTATTTGCGAGAACACATAGAATACAAAAAAGATGAAAACACAATATAATTATTTAAAGATAATTATTCCACACAATATAATTGTTCAAAAAAACACAATTATTTAAAGGAATATGAAGAGGAACTGTGGCCTTATGATTTACTAAAACATTATGATATTGGAGTATAATAAACATTAAATAGGCAAGCGTGTTGTGTGGCAAGATTGTTTCCAAAGTGGACAACTGAAAAATAATAAAAAAACACAAAAAGTTTCATGAATTTTCCGACAGAAAAATCCACTTGACATCAACCCAGAATCATGATTTGAATCATCTCCCTCAGTATTCGTTACGGTGTCACTAACACCCACAAGAACTTGTATCGCTACCTGTACGTACTTGTACGGGGTGTAAATGACATCGTAACGAATACTGAGGGGGATGATTTAGCTCATTATTCTGAGTTAATATCAAGTGAATATTTTCATCGCAATAGTATAGAATTGAAAATAATAATAAAAAAAAACATAAAGTCATTAAATTTTGCACTTGATATTAACTCAGAATCATGGTCTAAATCATTCCCCTCAGAGTTCGTTACGTTACATAATATGTTATTATGTATGCTGTTATTATAACTGTAATATAATAGCGTACCTGAGATTGTTTTAAATGCAACAGACGTTTTTCAGGCATGACATCTCGTTTGGCCCTCATTAGGAGATACAGCCGACCGATTTCTGGACACGTTGATAATAAACGCTCTATCAAAACCTAGAAATTAAAAAAAAAAACAATAAGAACTTATAACGAAGGACTTTCCACGCTACGTTTCCGAAATAAAAAACTATTCAGATTCAACGAGCTGTTCTTTAACGTGATAATTACCTATTTTCTCTTGGCTTGGGGTACATAATTATTCAAAAATAAATAAATGTAATTTGTTGATATTTGGATCACACACGTATAGAATTATGTTGCTACCTATATGACAAATCAAAATAAAGTGAATATTTTGATCACAATAATAATGGGTGGCAGATTTAGAATAGAAAAAAAGAATAGAATAGAATAGAAAAAGTTTGTTTTTTTGTTTATTTGTTGTGCCTGGGTGTAATAACAAGAGTCATCCCACCCAAACACAAAGATAAAAAATGCACATGGCTGTTATCCATGTCATTAGAAGTTTAAGCCAAGACAGATCTGGAACGCGCCATCTGTATTTTTTTCAGGGAACTTAGTCTAGAAAGTCCCTCATTGTCTTAATAGTCAACCCTGTACAAAGATTAATAAATTAAAATTAGTAAAATACTTAAATTAAGAGGAAATACCGAAAAACTAGCGTTACCCGGTTTTCACAGGGTCCGCTTACCTAACCTGAAAATTGTACAGGTCCGGTTTTTACACAAGCGACAGCCTGTCTAACCTTCGGACTCGCGCTTATAGACGCCCTGTAACACTTGTCAAGCCTATCTATTCTATAGGAATTTATGCCTTTATTGAAATTTAAGGATAAAATCTTCTTGAATGATTATTTTTTTCACCTTTCCCATAAAACCAGTTGCTCCAGTGATAAAAACGGATCGCCCTGCGTAGAACCGAGGAATCTCCGGACCGAGTGGGAGTTGCGAGTTCGCCATGTTGTATTTGCTTGTCTGAAACAAAAATACGTAGGTATTCCTTTATATCATGTCAAAATAATACATAGTGGGTACCTACATAGTTAAAGAAAACCAGGTACGCTCAAAAGAGACAGCTAACATTTCAAGGTTAGCCCAGCTGACGTCATCCCACCCTGCGTTGCCATTTTTAAAAAAATAATTACCCACGACCAATGTTTTTATATTTACTTTGCAAGGAAATTTTGAACTTTTAGTAAAACATTTACTTACAGTTTGAATGGTGTTTATATACATGACAAGTAATAATAATTAAATACATTAGTCAGTAATTCGTAAATTTTTAATAATAATATTTACGTCCTTGGAATGTTGGAGATACCAATTTAATGGTAACACTTATGTCATCAAAGAGCTACCAATGGCGGCGTGTCATAGGATTTAGCATACTTGGTTTTTTATACCATGAGTGAGTAGATCTTCAAACGCCGGTGGCATTTAGTGGTAATATCATTACTACAGATGATATACCAACACTTTATATCAGTTAAACCAAAAATATTCTAGAATCAGTGGTCATTTTGTAAATATCCAGTTGAAACCTACGTAAGTTGGCGCCATACATAACTTCTAACTGGATATTTGCAAAAAGATAAAACTATCTTAGATATTTTTGCGTTCATGATAATGATATTGACTTCCGATGTTCGAACCCAGTCTCGGAGTCTGCTCCCAAATAAAACGAGACCTGAGAAAAGTTAATAAAAACTACCAAATTAGTAGGATTTTTCTTCCGCAACAACCCCAATATTGGTAACTTGAAAACGTCTCGTTTCGAAGCTGTCAAATTAATTTAAAAAGTGGCTTTTTGGCGGGAGGCGGGAACGGGACAGTTGCTTTCTTCATTGAATAATCTAAATAATTAATACGAAGTGGTGTTTTGTGGTTAATGATCGCATTAAGTTAGTCGGAAGACATTCGCGAGTGTTATTATATTGGAGTATTCAATAAACAAAGTGTATCTGCCTATTTTCGCTTCGTGTCAGGAAGCCGCTTCATAACTCAAAAGTTTATGCGGACTTTTGAGTTAATTCGTTTGGGGTTCGGAGTAGGAGTCTACTCCGAGGGTGGGGGCTTAGGTTTCATCATCATCACCTTTCATCATTTCATTAATCATCAAGAAAAAAAAATACGTCAGACATGGCTGTATGGGCATAGTTCCCTTTGCCTTACCCTTCGGGGAAAACCAAACCAAAAAAAAAAAAAAATAATTTAAAAAGTTATTTAGACCGGAAAATCTGGAAATTCTTTAATGAAAACTCATATATTATCTAAGTCCACGCCACGGAAGAAGCCTTTAAAAAAACCTTGAATATGTTATGACGGTCATCTCATGGCATGCGTTAAGTTCGTAAGTAAATATTTATTCCATTGAAAGAGTTATATTGATGTAAGTAAGTACTTAAGGTTCTACCTATTACATACTGTAATATACCTACAAATAACAATAAAATGCGTACTTATAATGTGTTAGTCTTTGGTAAATATTGACATTGGTTCGGTTCAAAAGGCTTTATGTGACAAAAATAAGTTTCGATGGTTTTGACATGACTTAATATAGATTTGCCGCATATGGCATTAACTACTTGGCCGGACAAATGGGGAGCGCTGAGGGCTCTCACCCGGTACAGAGTTTAAAACAACAGGCCTGAGGGTGCTCAGTTAGGCGCGTACCTCTGGTCAGGGCGTCGTCCGAGAGGATAATTATATGTGAAACAATCGATTCTAGTGGGTCGATAGCGATAAGCGCTGAATGAAGGAAATCGTCGCACGCGCCGAGACGGGGTCGCGTCGGTGTCACTGTGGTGATTTTCCTCTCAGACCCCCTGAGCCGATGGTTGAGATGGATGGATGGATGATTTATAATCATTTACCTAACAGCATAAATCTAAGTGATAGTGTACCGGAATTTAAAAAGTTGTTGTATAATTTTTTGGTAGAAAAATGCTATTATAAAATTAATGATTACCTCTCTCAGACTGTACCACAATTTAAATTGAATGTATAATATACCTGTTGTATTGGTCTACTTGAAAATGTAATTGTTTTGATTGTATAATTAAGGTTTTAAGTCTAAATATTTGTACGCCAACATGGCAAGATGTGGAGATACTTTATTAACCTACTCTTACCAACTTAATGTACCCTATAAATCACAAATACATGTCAGATTTCTGAAAAAAACACGCAAAAAGAAAGCTCGGAGAGGTGTGGGTAGTATCTACTTAATTCAGTCATGGATGTACTCTGTCTACCCTGCTTGGGACATAGTCGTGAAATCATGTTATTTTGTTTTGTAATATTTAATAAACTTACTTGTAGTATTCTATTCTATTCAGCAACAAAAAAACAATAAAAATTACGTGATTTCCATTCAAAGTAAAAGTATTACTTATTGCGTAATCCAAACTAATATTAAAAATGGGTGTATGTGTGTCTGTCCGTTTATTTGTTCGTCTAGGATAAAAATTAAAAGCTCAAATGTAGGAGGCAGCACTGTTGAGTGATCCTAAATTTTTAGGCTACGTTCACACGGAGTCATTTTTCACGTATATCGTATACGAGATTTTATCGAATATCGTAGTGACAGCCAAATTTGTATAGCAATTTTTAAAATCGTTCACACGGCGTCTATACGAGAAAATCGCGTATTCGAGACATATTTTTTACCGTATACCGTAGGGTCTTACCACCGGGAATGCGAGATTATCGAAACGATTTTAACGAATGCGATACTCATTGGCGCTTGCGTTTAGTAAATTGTCAAAGCTGGCTATTGACATTCGAAAATAATTAAAAAACACACGCTCATCATTTCTGAGCTCTTGAAAAAACGATGCAAATCTTCTTTCTCGGTGTAATCCCGTTTTTAATAAAGGATGGACCCAGTATTTTCTAGGGCGCCGAAACCTCCTCCTCAAATACCAATATAAAAGAATTGGAACACGGGGATCCATGTCGGTGTGCACTCAACGACTGGCGGCAGGTTGCATCGAATACGCCGCGCGCCGCGGCGGCTGTCACGTGTACGGGATGACCGTATACGAGAAAAAACCGTGGGCCTCGCACCGTGTGAACAGCCGTCCCGTATACGGTACTCCCGTAAGCGAGAAAATATCGAATCGAATAGTCGCCGTGTGAACGTAGCCTTACAGTTGACATAAATTGGCAGCCTCCATGGTATAGTGGTTAGAGCGTTAGGCTCACGATCTGGAGGTCCGGATTCGATCACCATCACCAGCCCATTAACGTCCTCACTGCTGGGGCACGGGCGTTCCCTATGGATGGATAGGGAGATCGAGCCTTAAACCACCACGCGGGCCCAGTGCGGATTGATGGTTATTAACGACTGCTAATGCAGCCGGGACCAACGGCTTAACGTACCTTCCGAAGCACGGAGGAGTTCGAGATGAAATCTTTTTTTGTGGTCACCCATCCTGTGACCGGCGTTTGCGAAAGTTGCTTAACTTCAACAATCGCAGACCGAGCGTGTTACTTATCACGAATTAAAAGCGAGCGAAGCAGCGGGTAAAAGCTAGTTATTTATAGTCAAAAACCAATTTTACGGACTTCACTTTCGTATCAGTAAATAGGTTCATGTAACTGATAACATTTTGTTAAACTCATGCGCAAACTCGCTTATTGTCGCTAACGGGGTGGACAGAGGTCCGAGAGAAGAGAATCTTATGAGGTATACAAAAACAGGGTGTTAGTGACATCGTAACGAATACTGAGGGGGATGATTCAGACCATGATTCTGAGTTGATATTAAGTGGCATTTCTTGTCGGAAAATTCATGAAAATTTTACTGTTTTTTTAATAATTTTCAGTACCATAATCCATTTAATTTGCAGTAGGTAGGGCTGTGGTCCATCTACGGGGTCCACGGGGCGGATAGTGGAACGGCCATCAGATATGATGGTTAGCTGCGAATATAAAAATAAGCAGTCCCCGACCAAACAGCGACAGGATTAGCAGAACGTAGTGGGTAGCTCACTGGGACGGGCTAACCTATAAAATGCTACTTAGGTTCTATGACGATCTTGTGACGTAGCGAGTAGGCGCCGCTACTTCAAAAGGGCACCCCTGATGCCGGGCAGCAGCGGTATCAGTGCTGGTTGGAGGCCGAGGAAATGGATTCTGGTAGGGCTCTAGCTAGAACATCACCGATTGAGAAATTGGTCGGTGTACTGCGGAACGGAAGGCGATTGGGGCAACCACCGTTCTACACGGCCTATCTATGGAGTAATGGCGATTACTCCACCGACAAGAGCGCAGCTCTTAAATAATTGGGAGAGAATCCATTTCATATCAACATTTAACCGGAGTATGATTACATCAAAGTAAACAGTATATTGACCTTTGCTAGGTCAAATTTTGTTTGTCCTTATGTTTGTGTTTGTTCTCAGTCGAAAAGGCCAACCAAAACGCATTGATTCAGGTCAAGATTTTACCTAGGTACATACACGCGTACTTAAAGATGTAAGTTTTTTTTTGACGTGACTTATTGTAGATTTGCTGCAGATGGCATTAACTACTTGGCCGGACAAATGGGGAGCGCTGAAGGCTCTCACCCGGTACAACGTTTAAGACAACAGGCCTGAGGGTGCCCAGTTGGGCGCGAAACTCGGCTCAGGGCGTCGTCTGAGAGGAAAAATATTTGAAAGAATTAATCGACCCTAGTGGGTCGATAGCGATAAGCGCTGAATGAGGGAAATCGTCGACCACGCCGGCGGGGTCGGTATCGGGGCCCGCAAGGTGTAAGTGTATTCACGTCCGTAACCCCTAAAGGGGTGGGTAGAGTCACAAGCGAAGAGGGACATGCAAAGCTACGTTCAAAATTCAAATTCAAATGTATTTATTGCATTGCTACAGGTCAAGAAGATCTTAAACAATATTACATACATCCACTGCAGCATACCAGTCTAGGTGTACAATTTTAATTCTAATATATTTAAATTACAATTTCAATTAGATATTAAAATAATGTGAGTTAATATAAATGTGAATATGATTAAAAATAATTTCATTAGGTACGCTTAACTAAATACAATGTCAAAATTATATGATAAGGTGAGTCAATATAGATGTCAATATGCTTAAAATTAATTTGATTTACACTTTATTAAATACAAAAACAATATAGATTGCCTTGCACAGATTTAATGTAATAATCACTAATTCTCACATTACTCTGTGAATACTCTCAAATTACTCAAAAATGTAATGATTTTCCTTCGTTTAACCTTCTAATTCCATGGATAACAGAAATATGCTTCTTCTATCTTTTTGTTTTGGATATATATGTACTAGTGATGTTCCGAATATCCGTATCCGCGGATATTCGAGATAAAAGAAAAATCCGTATCCGTGTCCGTTACTTTTCACGCGGATCTTTTACGGATCTTTTTCAAGTGATTAAGTAGAATTATTAAATAAAAAACTATAAAATTCCATTCAGATTGTTTTTATTTCTTAAAATCAAATATTTGGCACCTTTATATTGCAAACATTTCGATAGATAGATCTTTATAATGAAAGCAAGATAAAATATCACTTTTATAACAATGAAATAGCTAAAACATTAATCTTTTTTTTTTAAGAAAATAAAGATCCGTATCCGCGGATTTTTACACTAAATATCCGTATTCAGATCCGTATCCCCGGATATACATTTTTAACGATCCGGCACATCACTAATATGTACATACATACGCATAATACTATATACTTATAATTATTTTTATAATATGCGTCTGCCATTACATTGTATTTTTGAATTAATTATGTACCCGAATAATGAGAAAACAGGTGATTATCACGTCAAATCTGAACAGCGCCATCTATATTATTTTGATTTAAGTGATAAACTACTTGACAACCTAGTCAAATGAGATACTTTTTACGAAACGTCAAAACGAAAGTTTTCTTTGGAGTATGCATGGAAATACTGTCCTGTTGAAGAGCTCGGTGGCGCAGCGGTTCACGCGCTCGGTCTGCGATTGTTGAAGTTAAGCAACTTTCGCAAAGGCCGGACATAGGATGGGTGACCACAAACAAAAAGTTTTCATCTCGAGCTCCTCCGTGCTTCGGAAGGCACGCTAAGCCGTTGGTCCCGGCTGCATTAGCAGTCGTTAATAACCATCAATCCGCACTGGGCCCGCGTGGTGGTTTAAGGCCCGATCTCCCTATCCATCAATAGGGAAGGCCCGTGCCCCAGCAGTGGGGACGTTAATGGGCTGGTGATGATGATGATGACTGTCCTGTGACGTCACCAATAAAAGCGGTCAAACGTCGTACTCATTGTTACTTAATTCATAAATAAAATTTGAAAATATGTCGAAAAGTAAAATGAGTCTGACTTTTGATCATCTTCGACTGGCGTCTATTTCTAGATTAGTTTTTTATAATTTAATTTTGACTCAGTCAAATACCCAATAGTCAGTTTCACGGGCAGAAAGCTGGGCAGCTAAAGTAAACTAGGGACCTCAGAGTGATTTTTATTATTATGTCCACCTCGGGATTCGAACCCAGGACCACCGGCTCGTGAGCCCAAGACTCAACCACAGAGGTCGTTTTACTTGCAAAGGCTGACAACCCTAAAAGCCCTTGCCCTTGGATGCCAAACTTTTTGACAGCAGGTTATTTGCAGGTTATACTGTATAAGGAAAGTAGACAACCTTTAACACTTAATGAGTTAAATCTACATAAACATACTGCGTACATACATTACGCCCGAAATCCTTATAGGGGTGGGCTGGCGATAAATCACCGGAAGACAATTTGTAGTTACTAGAGATGTAGCGATTTTTGTCGACTTGCCGATTAATCGGCGCCAAAAAGCAGAATCTACTCAACCACTGAATAGGCTAGTTTTCAACTAGTCAAATCAGTTACTTTTTACTCAACGTCAAAACACGAAATTACTATAGAATTTGTATGAAAAAGTAACCTGTGACGTGATAAGAAAAATGAGACAAAATGACGCATTTAAAATAAATGAATTTATAAAATAAAATCTTTCTCACAGAAAAATATTTTCGTGAAATTAAAAATTAAAATAGTTCTGAAATAAGTGACGTTAAAAAATTACCTTATTACGAGTTTCTTTTAATGTTTTGGAAGGTCCGGCTTTTTGGCGGGAATGTGAACGACATGGTTGCATTTATTTATTTAGTTTATGCGGACTTTTGCAAGTATATTCTATACTTGGTCTTTGGAACTTTTGAGTTACTTAATTCGTTTGTAGTTTGGATTAGGAGTCTGCTCCGAGGATTGAGGCTTAGGTTTTATCATTCATCATGACTTTTCATCATTACTTTTCGTAAAATACTGCATAACAAAAGTTTTTTTTTATAAATAGCCGAATCATATTTAACTTTTTAGCTTTCTTTAGATAAGGAGGGATCTTCTTGCATGATAGTCGATATTTGTGTTTTTGCTCTGTAGGTTCTAATGCACAAGACGACCTTTTAATACACTATCGCGGAGCTCCGTGCGTCGTAATGTTTGCGGACGAGTGGAGTGCAAAGTTGAAGTATGAAGTATTTGCTCATACTTTTATGGCGCACGTTTCTCGCTCACGTGTCCTTTCCAATCTCTTTCTTCTATTCCGTGGCATTGACGTTTGAGGAGATTGAGGAGCTCGGTGGCGCACCGGTAAACGCGCTCGGTCTGCGATTGTTGAAGTTAAGCAACTTTCGCAAAGGCCGGTCATAGGATGGGTGACTACGAAAAAAAATATTTCATCTCAAGCTCCTCCGTGCTTCGGAAGGCACGTTAAGCCGTTGGTCCCGGCTGCATTAGCAGTCGTTAATAACCATCCCGGACTGGGCCCGCGTGGTGGTTTAAGGCCCGATCCCCCTATCCATCCATAGGGAAGGCCCGTGCCCCAGCAGTGGGGACGTTAATAGGCTGATAATGATGACATGGAATTAGGAAATACGATCCTGACGACCCGATTACTCTAGCCATAGAGGCGGCCAATCAGCTCGCGACACCAAACACTTCAGAACCCCGACGATTTCCCTCATTCAGCGCTTATCGCATCGACCCACTATGGTCGATTAATTCTTTCAAATATTCTTCCTCTCAGACGACGCCTTGAGCCGAGGTTCGCGCCCAAGTGGGCACCCTCAGGCCTGTTGTCTTAAATTTTGTACCTGGTGAGAGCCCTCAGCCAAATTTGTCCGGCCAAGTAGTCACGTCAAATATAATGCGACGACCGGTTGCCATAACCATAAAGTTGAAGTTGAAGTAAGATGATCCGTGCTTTGGAGTCTACCCGGCTACAATTTACTTAAGAATCAGAATTATTTACTCAACGTACTAATTATCATAGAAACTTGTTAATGCGTAGGTTAACGCCATCTGCGGCAAATCTACATACTTAAGTCACGTGACAAAAAAAAATAGAATAAGGAAAAATACTACTTACTGTACTGACACGTGTTGTTGAACAAAAACACCGGTTGAGTCTCAACGTTTTTTTATGAGGAGTAGGTAAGTACCATGGTATAAGAAAACCAGTCGGGTCTACATGACAACCGAGCCGCGCGCGGCGCGAATTGTATCGAGCGCTTCTTCTTCTATCGTGTGGGTTGTGGGGTGGAATAACAACCCCATCAACCCTGGTGTCAGGGTTACTACTGAGCCGCCAAAGGGGCCCTGACGTGGCTCATGTAACGACTAAGTACTAACTTACATCAGTAAGTAGTAACCGGGGCCAACGGCTTAACGTGCCTTCCGAAGCACGGATCATCTTTCTTTCGGACAATCAGGTGATCAGTCTGTAATGTCCTATAACCAAACTAGGGATCACAAAGTGATTTTCGTGATGTGTCCCCACCGGGATTTGAACCCGGGACCTCCGGATCGTGAGCCCAACGCTCAAACCACTGGACCACGGAGGCCGTCAACTCGAGCAACGTCGAGCGCTTCGACAAATAAACGATACGAATGCTATCTACGTAGATGGACGTCAAACGGTTATTGGTCGAAGCGCTTAATATAATTCGCGCAGCGCGCGGCGCGGTTACCATGCAGAGCCTATAGGTATGCTCAATCCTATGACAAGCCGCCATTGCTAGCCCTTTGATGACGTAAGTGTTACCATTAAATTGGTATCTATCACCAACATTCCATGACGTATGATTTTACGATTTTATTTATTTATTAATTTTATTTTATTTAAACACTACACTGCGCTCCAAAACGGGTATCACTGCTGTAGGGAAAAAGTCCGCCAAACTGAAGTGAGACTGGACCGGACACGTTTGTCGGATGCATCCGGAGCGATGGGCACGGGTCGTTACTCTCTGGACACCTCAGGGCGGGCTTAGAAGTCGAGGAAGACCGCGTAAAAGATGGTGTGACGACCTCAATACTTATCGGAGGGATTGGCCAGAGATCGCGCAAAGTCGAGAGGAGTGGAAAAATCAAGGGGAGGCCTTTGCCCAGCAGTGGGATCGTATAGGCTAAATATGGTAAGATTTGAATGTTTTTTCATGGATCATTGTAATCCGAAATAAAGCATTTTTTATTATTTTTATTATTGAAAATTAAGTGGATTACTGACTAAAAAAAACTGACTGTAAAAATAATTAAAACTGTAAGTTTTACTAAAAGTAAAAAATTTCCTTGCAAAGCAAATATGTAATATATTGGTCGTGCGTGGGTAATTTATTTTTTCCGAAATGGCAACGCAGGGTGGGATGACGTCAGCTGGGCTAACCTTGAAATGCTAGCTGTCAGTTTTGAGCATATCTTCTTATACCTACCATGATAGGTACCTTAACTAAGTATGTATTTACATATTTATGTACTTACTTACTATTTTTATTTGAACTGGTTTTGAGTAACCTTGGCCGACATACTAATTTTAGCATTTAAGTAACTAAGTAGTAAAAACTTAAATCGCAAATTATTAATCAATGTTTAACGGCCTCCGTGGTCCAGTGGTTGAGCGTTAGGCTCACGATCCGGAGGTCCCGGTTTCGAATCCCGGTGGGGACAAATCACGAAAATCACTTTGTGATCCCTAGTTTGGTTAGGACATTACAGGCTGATCACCTGATTGTCCGAAAGTAAGGTGATCCGTGCTTCGGAAGGCACGTTGAGCCGTTGGTGCCGGTTACTACTTACTAATGTAAGTATGTAGTTGTTGAGTCATGTCAGGGGCCAGGGGCCTTTGGCGGCTCTATAGTAACCCTGACACCAGGGTTGATGGGGTTGGTAATACGCAACCCACACGATAGAAGAAGAAGAAGCAAGTCCGGTACCGGGTTCGAACCGATGCTCTCCGTTTCAGAAGCAAACCCGTGTACAGTCATGAGCAATATAATGTACCCACTTTAGGACTCTGTCGCACTAACACATTTGACATTTAGTGAGACTTACAGTTCAATTTGTCAAAAAAGTTAATGTGACATGGTACCAAAGTGTATACATATTAATGCTCGTGACCGTACCACAGGACCACAGGGACTTCATGTTATGAGATAAATATTATATAATAATAATGATGGGAATATTATTCACTACCTCATCAAGATTTCAATGTTGGGAAATCTATGAACTATTCGTTAATGGTTACACGAACACGATGATTCAGTGTTTATACATACATAAACATAACATAAACAGCTTATATATGTCCCACTGCTGGGCACAGGCCTCCCCTCCATCACCCGGAGAGGGTATGGAGCGATATGGCCAAACATTGATTGAAATATCGATGTGGTCAACTTAAATTAGCTATTTCATGAAATATGACGCATTTCATGATTTGTCGAACACATCATGAAATGATCAATTCTACGATCTGGCCACATGTACACTCATGAGCAATATCATGTACTTACCCACTTTAGAACCCTGTCGCACTATCATATTTGTCATTAAATGAGACTTACGGTTCAATTTGTCAAAAAAAAATTATGTGACATGGTTTCAAAGTGTATACATATTAGTGTATGGGACATACCTAATAGTCTACCATTTATGGTCAGTCACATCTCTAGCGCGAGCAAGCCAACGCGTCTCAATGTTTGGATCTTGTAATTAAATTAATATCCTAAGTAATACAGTTCATTCAATTGTTTGTGTGGGGTTTTATTGAAATTACCAGCGCTCCCTACAATTAGTACTCGTGACCTTACTCCACCACGCTGTTCTACTGTAGGCGGGAGACTCGACACTTCAGGACTTATCGCTATCGACCCACTAGGGTCGATTAATTATTTCAAATATATTCCTCTCAGAGGACCTGAGCCAAGGGTCGCGCCCAACTGGGCACCCTCATTCCTGTTGTTTTAAATTTTGTACCGGGTGAGACCCCTCAACGCTCCCCATTTGTCCGGCCAAGTAGTTAATGCCATTTGCGGCAATAAGACACGTCATAAAAAATTAAAAATCTATTGTATTTTTTCTATAATTGTCGATATTTATAGACTGAGAAAAGGCTCACCACCCTTCGCGTTTGGTCTAACGGAAAGCTCGGCAAAGCGCAGGTATTCAGTTCTTGCGACGGATGTACCTCTGACCTTTTATTGGGAATATTGTATAGTTTTATGTTATGTAAATTAATATAAAAAAAAAGAATCAAAACTTACCTACCTCTTTCCAAAACACACAAAAAACTAAATTTAAAATAAAAACTTCTCTGACAAAAACTTTATCGTGTTATAAAAATAGAATTTGTTTCCAGCTACATTTAAATTTAAACTCAATTCGATATTCAAAATAAAAGTTCTTAAGGGCTTTTTTTTAAATATTAAATATAGACAGAGCGAGTTGCCGCCACGAGATTGCAATAACGACTGTAATGATTAACGTGCGCAAACGCATATAAGTATAAAACGCACGAAAATAACGGACAAGTACAATATGACGACTTTTGAGGACACTGAGAGGCTACACCGACAACCAAACCAGACATACGACAAATTAGGCACATAATTAAAAAAAAAATGGTAATTAGGTACTTACCACGTTGGTCTAACAGAAAGCTCTTGAGGTGTGGTTGCTTAGTTCATCTTACCTCTGGAATACCCCATCATCATCATCCCCCTAGCATTATCCCGTTTGTCACAGGGTCAGCTTACCTAACCTGAAGATTTGACAAGTCCGGTTTTTTACAAAAGCCTGTCTGACCTTCCAACCCGCGAAGGGAAAACCAGCCCAATACAGGTTAGGTCACTTACCTCCGAAAATGCATTTCTCGGGAATTTCGGTTTCCTCACGATGTTTAAATAAATAAATGTTTTCCTTCACCGCTGAGCAAGTGATAAACATTTATGATCCAAACATGAATTCGAAAACAAATTCGACAATCATTGGTTTAGGCCGCGTGGCCGCTTACTATGGGTCTCGTGAGGAGGCACGGTGTCGCTCAGCGGGCAATAGAGAGAGCTATGCTCGGTATTTCCCTGCTCGATCGAATTAGAAATGAGGAGATCCGCAGGAGAACTAAAGTCACCGACATAGCTCGGAGAATTGCCAAGCTGAAGTGGCAGTGGGCAGGACACATAGCGAGGAGAACCGATGTCCGCTGGGGCGGAAAGGTTCTAGAATGGCGACCACGTGTCGGACGACGCTCAGTGGGTAGGCCCGCTACAAGGTGGACCGACGATCTGGTGAAGGTCGCGGGAAGCCGCTGGATGCGGGCAGCGCAGGACCGATCGTCGTGGAGATCCTTGGGGGAGGCCTATGCCCAGCAGTGAGCATCGTACGGCTGATAATGATGATGGTTTAGGCCTGTGCTGGATTCGAACCTGCGACCTCAAAGTGAGAGGCAGGCGTTCTACCAACTGGACTACCACGGCTATAAACTGATTGCCTGGAAGAAATTGCTGCTTAGCAATAAGGCCGCCAGATTGTACTGCACACACCACACCACACACTCAATTATTTGTATTTTTCGTGTATGTTGTTTTTATTATGTGTTTTGTTTGATTGTAAGTTGTGTGTTACTCCGTGTTTTAAATTATATATTTGTTTTGTATTTGTTACTGTGGTGTCCCTTTATAATAAACGTTTCTTTCTTTCTTTCTTTCTTACTGTATCGTTCGTACGTTTGTGTTTAAAAGTTGTTTTGTATTTTGTGTGCAATGAAGTATATTTGTTTTAAACGCGGAGAGCCTGCATTATGTCGTCTGTTTATGTAAGTACTTACTTAAGTGAGTTTATTCTCAGTTCAGAGATACTGGTGCTAATTCCTGTAAACACCATCTAATTTTATTTTAAGTTATACCCGTCATTTTCTTATCCACCGAAAAGGAAAGGGACGGGTAATCGACAGGCATAAAATGTATGCAACACACGTCACTTATAAGCAGTAATCAGAAACAACCGTCTAAAAATGTTACTTTGGCCAATAATCCAACGGGGTTAAGTAGACAGCACGTCAAACGGATTGCATACCAGCGAGATACCTTTTTGATTCGCCCGGTTTATTCATTCATTTACTCATTCTTCCTAAATTTAAGAGCTGTCAATCATCCGTCCCTTTCCTTTTCGGCGGATAAGAAAATGACAGGTATAACTTAAAATAAAATTAAGTGGTGTCTGCAGGAATCGGGGCCACTTACCGTGTAAAGTTAGTGATGTTTAGAAACCACTTTAAACTTAGCCTCTAGTCTAAGTTTAAAGTAAATAGCAAAAGCAAGTAGCCGTGAGTTGATGTCAATAGAGTGCTGTAGCCTCAGCTAAGTTGGAAATTATTATTTATTTTATTTACTTTACTTAAATCGTTTATTGCAAACTTTACAGCTTATAATAATCTTAATTAAAGTTGCGATGTTGATAACCTGACGATTTGACAGGTCCGGTTTATTACAGAAGCGACTGTCTGTCTGACCTTCCACCCCACGAAGGGAAAACCAGCCCGATACAGGTTAGGTCACATACCTTCGTAAATACATTTCTCGGGAATTTCGGTTTCCTCACGATGTTTTCCTTCACCGCTGAGCACGTGATAATAATTTACCTCTGACTACCCCAATTGAGATACAATAACATTTGGGCGGTCCGCGCTGGGATTCCAACCTGCGACCTTACAGTTAGAGTCAAGAGTTATTCCAACTCGTCTACCACAGTTCATACACTCCATGTTTGTTTGTACAATGCGCAGTAGTGTTTGTATTGTAAAGATCTATAGATCGCAAAGAACCATAGTCCTTTGACTATTAAATATTATTAGGTAAATATTTACTATAAGTACATATAATGCACTTTACTGAAGTGGTAGTCCAGTTGGTAGAACGCTTGCCTATCATTTTGAGGTCGCAAGTTCGAACCCAGCACAGGCCTAAACGAATTGGCAGGCGATTATCGAATTTGTTATCGAATTCATGTTTGGATCATAAATGATTATGGTTTAGGCCTGTGCTGGATTCGAACCTGCGACCTCAAAGCGAGAGGCAAGCGTTCTACCAACTGAGCTACCACGGCTTAACTACTAAAACACGTGTTCATAAGTATTCGCCTTCAGTTCCTGTTATTGATACTTATTAAACATTTTGGCACAAAATTAAATACTTAAGTATTTTAAACAATATAAATAAATATCTGGTTTTTGAATACAGTTTACATAATTAAAGTGCGGTAGAGCCTTGTACTTTCATCTTCACACATCCCTTTCGGGTTGAACAGAAAATGTGTCATTGCCGTAACATTCACCTACTCCACGCCCTGTCACTAAGGGGTTGGCCTTATCGAGACAGGAAGTTGTAGAATCTGTCACAAGGCAAAGATAAAGTAAAGATTTTTATTGTGCATAAATTTAGGTACAGTTATAGACAATGTCCTAATGTCGGGCTGTCCTTTGTTTGGTAAGGACTTTTCAGGCTTGAATCACCTGATTGTCCGAAAAAGTAAGATGATTCCGTGCTTCGGAGGGCACGTTAAGCCCTTGGTCCCGGCTATTAGTCGTAAAAACACCTCCACCAACCCGCAGTGGAGCAGTGTGGTGGAGTATGCTCCATACACCCTCCGGTTGATTGAGGGGAGGCCTGTGCCCAGCAGTGGGACGTATATAGGCTGTTTATGTTGTATAGATAATAGTTGCAAATTACGTCTCACTAAATTTTGCCTTTGCAGGCATATACACATTTTATACAGGCAATGAAATAACATAAGAGAGAGAAAACAATAATAATAATAAAAAAAAAACAAACAGATTAGGAGTATGCAAAGTTAAAAGCAAATATATAAAATATATGTTCGGCTGTAGTAGGAGCTCGGTGGCGCAGCGGTAAACGCGCTCGGTCTGCGATTGTTGAAGTTAAGCAACTTTCGCAAAGGCCGGTCATAGGATGGGTGACCACAAACAAAAAGTTTTCATCTCGAGCTCCTCCGTGCTTCGGAAGGCACGTTAAGCCGTTGGTCCCGGCTGCATTAGCAGTCGTTAATAACCATCAATCCGCACTGGGCCCGCGTGGTGGTTTAAGGCCCGATCTCCCTATCCATCCATAGGGAAGGCCCGTGCCCCAGCAGTGGGGACGTTAATGGGCTGGTGATGATGATGTTCAGCTGTTGGTGTATGTAGTAGATGATGAGAGTGCGGGTTCTACTTGCAAGTACCGGGTGAGAGCCCCCAGCGCTCCCCATTTGTCCGGCCAAGTAGTTAATGCCATCCGCGGCAAACCTACAATAAGTCACGTCAAAAAACATCTACTTCCAAGTACAAAATACCAGTTTGTTCCTTGTCACTATTTAATTATGTTTTATAATGTTTAATAAAATACATCATTAAATCCACCACAGGCTTCGTCAAAAAGGAACTAAAAACAAGAATAAACCATAAATCCTCAAACGTTTCGTCAAAATACAAACCGAAATCAGCAACATGCTTCGTCATTATTCGAATAGCCCGCCCCGGATCATTCCTGGCTCAAACGTACCCATCAAACTGGCAGCATCCCCACGCTGAATTGCCAGAAAGATACGCTGAACCAGAAATGAACCGGAGCGACGGTCTTGCCCCCTTTCCCGCATTTGTTTTATAATTGTTAAAATCCCTCAATCAGCGCTTATAGCTATCGACCTACTAGGGTCGATTAATTCTTTCAAATATTTTTCCTCTCAGACGACGCCCTGAGCCGAGATTCGCATACTGGGCAACCTCAGGCCTGTTGTCTTAAACGTTGTACCAGGTAAGAGCCTTCAGCGCTCCCCATTTGTCCGGCCAAGTAGCTAATGCCATCCATGCCATCTGCGGCAAACCTACAATAAGTCACGTCAAAAAAAAGATAAAAAAAGAAAAGAGGTGTATAAAACAATATTATTCACAAGTGTAGACTTTTATTTTAAATATGACATACAATAATACAAAGGAATAAAAACTCACATTTTATAGTTTGTAACGAAGCATTTCGGACCAACGAGCCTTGTAGCGACATCTAGTGGTTACTGACGTTAACAACGTAATTTTATGATAACACAGATGGCGCTGCAGGGTTATCGATGGGCCCGAATATTTTTGATTATTTTATTTTTTTTCAAAATTTGGTATATTTAATTATCTGCAACATTTATTGAAATTATATTATATTTTATTTAGGTTTCGGATCAAACAAGTCGATCGATTATTGTCGTTGATTCGGCGAATTTATGGTTTGGTAGATTTTTTCTAGTTTGGCAACTTTGTTCGTGGTTCTTGTGTCAGACTGACAGCTGGCTGAGCTGAGAGACAGGTTATGGAAAGTGGGGACGTCGCGAGAGCGCCGGAGACTCCACTGCCGTAACAATAATGTGGGCAAATTAAAAGCCACGATTTATCGGCGACATCAAGAGCCGATGTCTCCATTTATATAAATAACTTAACTGAGATGGTAAGTCCTCGCAATTCTTCGTGCATATTTTTGCACCAACTTTGTGATAACCTCGAGGTCCTTGTTTTCAGCAACATCACTGAAATCCCATCGCCTAAGGTCCAGTGGGTGGGTTTAGGTTTCATCCGAGCGATGCCCAACTATCCCGGATGAACCTGTAAGTTATTTTCTTTGTTTTACACTCGTGAGTTGCATTGCCACGCTGTCAGCTGAACCACATGCTAATCATTGCCATTCCTTGTTGCAGATGGGGTTTTTGTTTTCTTTAAAGTTTTAACGTTTTAATTTTCGAACGTTTTGCAAGTTTTAATCTAAGAAGAAGTTTATGATTGGATCAGATGATTTCAACAATGATTTTGTGAATGAAGATTGCTACTGTTTTCTTCTGCGTTTGCAAGTTATTTCAAGCTTCATTTCGGCGGAGCTTGCCTTGGTTGTTTGCACGTCGAAGCTTTCCTTTGTGCGGCGCGCATGTGGATGTGCCGTGCCTCTCCTTTTGTCAACACACCGGATAAGGCCCGGTGAAGGTCTGCGAGGTTGACCGGTGGACGTGCAGCCCGCCAGCTGCGTAACAGTTGGCCCGCTGCGCCGCCATCGTCCAGCACGCCCTGGCCTGAGCCGGCCTCAACTCATCACCTGTACGGTATTCCGGAACGCCTCAGGTAGGCCTGATAGTCGGAGGTCCTCGAGTAAGTGAGGTGCCTACAGGTGTACGGACAGTGTTTTGAAATATAGTGATATCCCACGGTTGTTACGGAGTGACAATTAACCTGACGGACCAAAGCGCGACCTGTCTCCCTCCATAGGGTTTTTGACCTACCTATGGTTAATGAAATTTGTAGATTTAAAAAATATACATTGTACAAATTCAAGGGGAGTTTTCTTTGTCTCATGCTCACCGGTCTATAACATCTAGCTGTGCCCTTCAGGTAAACACCACTTTATAAATTTTCTGAAACATATCTGTAGTATCATAACACCGATTTCCTCTTTACACTACCTTCCTATAAGGTAGTTAAAAATCTAGTGTTTCAGTGGCGCCCTTCTTGGTGAAATTGTCGCTCTGTACAACCATTTTAGAATATAAGTGGTGTTGGCATAAACTTTAAGAATAAATTTTGTGAAAACAGTGTATTTTTTAATTAAAAAGTGATGGGATTTTGTGTGAATTGTTTGTGTTTATGTTGCATCTTAAGTTAAGTTGTGTTTGTCTTAGTATAAGTAAAGTTATAGGCCTTCTATTGAGACCTAACTTAATCACTTATTTTGTTTTGTGTTTTATTATTTACAATAAGTTTAAACCCAATTTTATAACCTAAATGGTCTAGGGCTTATTGTCATTTTTAGTACTACATTTGTTTATACTTTTTTTTAACCTTGTTTATATAAATTACGGGTTAAAACCAATTTTGAACATTTTTTTGAAGCTTACTAGCAATTTTTTTTGAGTATTGAGCTTTTTGGTAAAAAATAATTTAGTAATAATAAAAAAAAACAATTTCACATTTAAAAACAATTATATATTACTTTCTAGTAAATTTTTTTTCATTTATAATAGGACATTGGTTTGCAATTAAAACTTTGTAACTTAGTTTCATCATCATCTTGACAGGTTGCCGCTGCTTGGCAAACATTTTGCTTATTTGTTTTTATAGAAATAATTATAGAACTGTCTTTCATCATCAACTTTATTGAGTATTCAGTAGTAAATTTCCTTTACCACCTTTACATAATATTGATTGATAACATATTACAACTTGAAAATAAACATTTACTTAATATAAACATAACCTTCAACAAAATTTATTTAAAAACACTGTTGTTTCTTTTATTATTGTGAAAATTAACTACAGGGATATAAAGAATTGATGTTGTGTGATAATTACACTTATTTGGTTTATATTTAATGAAAATTTAGTACATATTTTAGAAAATAAGTTTTGGAGGCAGACGGGTACATTTTGAAACATAAATTTACTTCAGTTTACTTCAAACCACTTTTCAATCTTGAAATTATAACTCTGAAACACAACCATGGATATCCAAACTGTCTATTTACATTCACTGCTCCGTGATGAATTAATATATGAAGTAAGTATTCGTGCAGAAGCACCGGCTGATACTGTTCTCAATTTGAAGAAACAGCTTAGGGAGTTGATCACTGGTTTCTCTCCGGATGAAATAATGGACGATGAACGAAAACCACAGGCAGAATTCCCAATCATCACCGAAAAGCTGAAGGAGCTGCAGGCAAAACTTGATTTAGCAGTGAAGTCTAGGGAACGTCATCACCTTATGCGTGCTAGGGCTTTATATAATCATCTTCATCACCGTCTTGAGCGTGTAGTATGCACGGAGTCTGTCGATAGGGACATACAATTGAAGCTGAATAAAAATCTTATAGCTTGCGGTCACTCATTGGAGAAATTGTTGACAACAAAAAACGTCATCGACTCGGAAGGGGAAAACCGGGTAAAAGGGACAGATGGTTCAGCGATTAATTTAATAAAGTGGAACATTAAATTCGACGGCTGTACGAGTCCACATACGTTCTTGCAGTCAATAAGTGAACGCGCCTCAGCGTTCGGAGTTAGTGACAATGTACTTTTCAAGTCCGCCTTTTGTTTCTTTTCGGACCAAGGTCTTCTATGGTACAGAGGTGTTAAGGAGCAGGTTTCGTCTTGGCAGGAATTGAGTGAGCTTTTAGTCCAAGAATTCGCACCCGTTGATTTTGATTATCGTTTGCTGGGGGAGATTAGAGCTCGCACCCAAGGACAGGATGAACCAACACACATCTATTTTGCAGTCATGAACTGTATGTTTTCACAATTGAAACGACCACTTTCGGATAGTGACAAATTAGAAATTTTGACGCACAATATTAGGCCCGTTTTTAGAGAGCAGTTAGCATTGCACGACATAGCTACGATAGCTGAATTAAAAGAAAAATGCCGAAAAATAGAATCTGCGCGACAAATGACACAGCTCTTTGTCGAACCACCTAAGCAGTCTAGTTTGAACAATGACTTCGTGTACAAAGGCAAAACAAAACCTATTATGCCAGTCAGCGAATCCCCTGATGTTAGGGAAACCGAACAGGTTTCGGTAGTTCAGCCACCAATTCAGGCTCAAACTTTTAGGCAGCGACAACCGCCAAATAATGAAAAGCCTGGTAGTTATAGGACAAAATCTGCTGCTAACAAATCAGAATTTTGCAAAAGATGTAAAGTGTCTACTCACTCAACCGCAAGGTGTAGGGACAAGACAGTCAAATGTTTTAAATGCGGTCATTTAGGGTTTACGGTAAGGTCGTGCCCAAAATGTAACAACCCAAAAAACTAGGTTGCTCGGACAATAACGCCGATCCTCCATCGAAGGTCGAAGATGGGGATTGGAAACAATGGTTACAGGTAGTAACTAATTATTTTAAGCTTAACAACGTAGCTTCCGTTTTGTTCGAGCCCAATGATGATGACGTTCGACCATATTTAAAACTTAATGTCCTGGATTTGACAATTTATGGATTACTGGACTCAGGTGCAGCAATTTCAATTTTAGGAAATGGAGCACAAGAATATTTTAAATCATTAGGTTTTACAGTACAATCTGGCAAAAACATTAATGTTACTGTTGCGGATGGTTCCCAGTGTACCTCTACAGGATTTTTAATGTTGCCCATTACATTTAATGGTGTAACCAAAATATTGAAGTTTTATATAATACCCAGCATTAAGTTAAATGTTATTTTAGGCGTAGACTTTTGGCGGGCATACAATTTAATGCCGAAAATTTTTGAAAGTGTTTCCTACATGAGAGGTCCACAAAAGTTTTTAGAAATGCCGGTCAACTCTATACAAGCTTATGACAGTCTTCCCAATGAACACAAGGAGTTAGCGGAGCTTATGATAACGAAATTTCATGACATTTCTTTTGAGCGCAAGGGTTTAGGTAGGACGCATCTTACACAGCACGTCATCGACACTGGGGTTGCGCCACCGGTCAAGTGTAGACCTTATCCCATGTCACCGGAAAAGCAGAAGGAACTACATAAGGAGTTGGACAAGATGCTGGAGCTGGACGTTGTCGCCCCGAGCGAGAGTCCTTGGAACAATCCAGTCCTTATGGTTCCTAAAGCTGACGGTACATGGCGATTTTGTCTGGACTGCCGGAGGCTCAACTCTGTGACGAAAGGCGATGCTTATGCCATTCCCTACATACCCCAGATATTGGATAGCCTCAAGAATGCCAAGTACATCAGTTCTGTGGATTTTAAATCGAGCTTTTGGCAAATTCCACTCGACCCTAGCTCACAGGAGAAGACTAGTTTCACAGTGCCTGGTAGGGGGTTGTTTAAATTTAAAGTTATGCCATTCGGTCTATGCGGAGCTCCTGCTCGCCAACAACGGCTCATGGACATGTTGTTTGGACATCCTTTCTGCAGTGACGTAACTAAAGGCATGATATTCGTGTACATCGACGACATTATAGTAGTTGCAGAAGATCTAGAAACGCACATACTTCTTTTAAAACGGCTTCACGAAAGAATACAGAGCGCCAATTTAACAATCAACTTTGAGAAGAGCAAATTCTTCCGCAGCTCTTTGAAATATCTGGGATATGTAGTGGATGAGTTTGGACTTAGGACGGATCCCGATAAGGTTCGTGCTGTTCTGGAGTTCCCGGTACCCAAAAGTCCGAAAGAACTAAAAACCTTTTTAGGTGTTTGTTCTTGGTACCGTAGATTTATCAGGAATTTCTCCACCATTGCGGCACCCTTACACGCTCTTACCAGCTCAAAAACTAAATTTATCTGGAACCAGGATGCAGAAAACGCTTTTGTCACTTTAAAAAACAGTTTAGTTTCAGCTCCAATTTTAGCCTGCCCTGATTTTAGTAAACCATTTTCAGTTCACTGCGATGCATCGAATTTTGGCGTAGGAGGTGTGTTAGCGCAGAATATTGATGGCCATGACCGCCCTATCGCTTATATCAGCAGATCCCTTAACAAAAACGAACGTAACTATAGTGCTACCGAAAGGGAGGCGTTAGCAGTTGTGTACGCGGTTGAAAAATTTGAACCATATTTGGGTAGTAGACCATTCACCGTCGTAACAGATCACGCTTCGCTTAGGTGGTTCATGAATTTAGAGAATCCTACGGGACGTTTAGCTCGTTGGGGTTGTAGGTTATCCCAATTTAATTTTACAATCGAGCATAGGAAAGGGAAGGATAATGTCGTCCCTGATGCCCTCTCACGATTGCTGCATGTGGATGCCATCGATGCTCCAAATGCAGGAACCGGTGATGAGTGGTATGATAAGGTTTTCTCTGGTTGTACGGCTTATCCCAAAAATTATCCCAATTATCGCGTCGAAAATGGTACTCTTCTACGATACAGCAAGGGTAAGTATGCCTTGACTCAGGAGTTTGATTGGAAGATTGTTGTGCCAAAGTCAAACCGTCTGCAGGTCATGTCCGAAAACCACGAACCACCGACCTCGGCACACCTCGGAGTGTTTAAAACGCACCGTAGGTTGTGTTTGAGGTATTTCTGGCCAGGAATGTACCGCGACGTGCTTGATTTTGTCAACAAATGTCGTATTTGTTCCGCTTATAAGCACAGGACCAAACTCACTCCTGGGACCATGGGTCAGCCTAAGCAATGCTATAGGCCGTTTCAAGCTATATCCGTAGATTTGGTAGGACCTCTTCCACGATCACGTTCGGGTTACATGCACCTTTTAGTAGTAACATGCTGTTTTTCAAAGTACACCATGTTATTTCCACTTCGTCGAGCGACTAGTGCTGCAGTAGCTAAAAACTTTGAGAATTATGTGCTTCTAGCTCACGGGATTCCTGAAACCGTAATTACCGACAATGGGGTTCAATTCACGGGATCAGAATTCAGTGGCCTTCTCAAGAAGTACAATATTCCACGAGTTCACTACGGGCCTAGGTACACGCCACAGATTAACATGGTGGAAAGGTACAACAAAACAGTCATGACAGCTGTTTCGTCTTATGTAGCTGACGACCATAGGACATGGGATCTCCATTTATTTAAGGTGCAATTTGCATTAAATAGTGCGGTGAACGAAACCACTGGGTTTAGTCCATTCTTTTTAGTCCATGGCCGGGAACCAATTATAAACGGTTCTTTTTATAAAAACGACGATAGGGAATATGACGTCTCTATGCCAAGGGACGAGTATGCGGGTGAATTTGGGGTCCTTCGGGATATTTTTCAAAAGGTTCGGGTTAATATCGAGAAGGCTCACGCGACGAACGCAAAGTACTACAACCTGCGACGCCGTAACGTCAATACTTTGCGCGAAGGGCAAGTAGTGTGGCGAAAAACGTACGTACAGAGTGACGCCGCTAATTTTAAAGCCTCGAAACTTGCCCCAAAATATGAGCAGTGCGTAATTAAAAAGGTTTTATCGCCCTTGGTGTACGATTTGGTATCATTTGGTGGCAAGAACTTAGGTTCTTGGCATATAAAAGATTTAAAAATTTAATTTCCAAATTGCCCTGTGTTCCCCTAGTCATATTTTTTAAAAAACATTTTCCGGTTTGGATCATTGTTATAGGCTCAATTTAAATTTACATTTATAAAGAAAGCTACAGATTTTTTCTTATTCATAATTAGCTTTCAGAACATTTTGTTTTTAGAAATATAAAACTTTGGTGTGTTTACTTGTGTCGTAAGTGGCCTAGTAACAACCTTTTTATAACAAACACGTTTTTATGTAGTTAAAGACTATTAATTAAGTCTTTTGATTTTAAAATAACTACATTTAACATTAAATGATTTATGTTGTTTATGTTTAATGTTTTTTTTTTTTAGTGTGTTTATGGTGCGCTAATAAGGCCCATACACACTAGCGTCTGCAACGCAGCGTTTTTATGAACGCTCAACTTAGCGTTTCATATTTTTATGATTTTATGGGCGGTTATAGCCAACTATTTAATATAGTTTTTTACGTTGCTCGTGTCAACATTTTTTTTTAGGCATTATAGTAGCCATTTGTTAGGAATTAATTTTTAGATAGGGAACCTTATTAGGTTACTCTTTGTTTTTTTTTTCCCTTTTCGACGGAGCGGGTAGTGACTCCTTAAATAAGCCTCTAACAACTGTTGTTTTGTTTTTTTGTCTTTGTCTTTAGAATTGGGATATCGAGTGACACTATGAGAGTCGTCAGCTCAACAGGGTTATGAATGTGGGTAACACCCAGTGAAATGGATACTGGGTGCTACTTTATGAAAGAAGTGAAAGGTGATCAATGAATGGTGAAGAATAACAGGTCGGGGTAATTGTTGTGCTTAGGGTTGTGCTGTTTAGATGTTGGTGTTTGTGCTTCGTTACGTTTTTTTTATGAATTGTTTTGTCGTCTTGTTTTGTCGTCTCGTCTTTAGAGACAGTTTTTTAATTTAGACTGGTTGTGCGCTCCAGGCTCTATGGCTGAGGGCAGCCGTGTTTCTCACCCAGTTCGAAACCTCTCGTGGGTAGGGGGGTATTGTAACGAAGCATTTCGGACCAACGAGCCTTGTAGCGACATCTAGTGGTTACTGACGTTAACAACGTAATTTTATGATAACACAGATGGCGCTGCAGGGTTATCGATGGGCCCGAATATTTTTGATTATTTTATTTTTTTTCAAAATTTGGTATATTTAATTATCTGCAACATTTATTGAAATTATATTATATTTTATTTAGGTTTCGGATCAAACAAGTCGATCGATTATTGTCGTTGATTCGGCGAATTTATGGTTTGGTAGATTTTTTCTAGTTTGGCAACTTTGTTCGTGGTTCTTGTGTCAGACTGACAGCTGGCTGAGCTGAGAGACAGGTTATGGAAAGTGGGGACGTCGCGAGAGCGCCGGAGACTCCACTGCCGTAACAATAATGTGGGCAAATTAAAAGCCACGATTTATCGGCGACATCAAGAGCCGATGTCTCCATTTATATAAATAACTTAACTGAGATGGTAAGTCCTCGCAATTCTTCGTGCATATTTTTGCACCAACTTTGTGATAACCTCGAGGTCCTTGTTTTCAGCAACATCACTGAAATCCCATCGCCTAAGGTCCAGTGGGTGGGTTTAGGTTTCATCCGAGCGATGCCCAACTATCCCGGATGAACCTGTAAGTTATTTTCTTTGTTTTACACTCGTGAGTTGCATTGCCACGCTGTCAGCTGAACCACATGCTAATCATTGCCATTCCTTGTTGCAGATGGGGTTTTTGTTTTCTTTAAAGTTTTAACGTTTTAATTTTCGAACGTTTTGCAAGTTTTAATCTAAGAAGAAGTTTATGATTGGATCAGATGATTTCAACAATGATTTTGTGAATGAAGATTGCTACTGTTTTCTTCTGCGTTTGCAAGTTATTTCAAGCTTCATTTCGGCGGAGCTTGCCTTGGTTGTTTGCACGTCGAAGCTTTCCTTTGTGCGGCGCGCATGTGGATGTGCCGTGCCTCTCCTTTTGTCAACACACCGGATAAGGCCCGGTGAAGGTCTGCGAGGTTGACCGGTGGACGTGCAGCCCGCCAGCTGCGTAACAGTTGGCCCGCTGCGCCGCCATCGTCCAGCACGCCCTGGCCTGAGCCGGCCTCAACTCATCACCTGTACGGTATTCCGGAACGCCTCAGGTAGGCCTGATAGTCGGAGGTCCTCGAGTAAGTGAGGTGCCTACAGGTGTACGGACAGTGTTTTGAAATATAGTGATATCCCACGGTTGTTACGGAGTGACAATTAACCTGACGGACCAAAGCGCGACCTGTCTCCCTCCATAGGGTTTTTGACCTACCTATGGTTAATGAAATTTGTAGATTTAAAAAATATACATTGTACAAATTCAAGGGGAGTTTTCTTTGTCTCATGCTCACCGGTCTATAACATCTAGCTGTGCCCTTCAGGTAAACACCACTTTATAAATTTTCTGAAACATATCTGTAGTATCATAACACCGATTTCCTCTTTACACTACCTTCCTATAAGGTAGTTAAAAATCTAGTGTTTCAAGTTACTCAGAAATACACAATACATACTTACAACAATTTTCATTTAACCGTTTTTAACGGCAGTCGATTAGGAAATCCGCCATTTTGAAAACTTCAAAACTTGCTCGTTTCGGCGGGAACACTCCCGTGCCCCCAGATTAAAAAAAATAAATAGATTATCAGTTGAATAAACTGTATTTATATTACATATTTGTGGGGTTTAATATTTGTCAATGCGCACTTTCATGCGCAAATTGCAATATTGCTTTTTTTAGATGAATCGCATCGTGGCCACGTGAAGTCGTGAACAAGGTGAGAGCCCTCAACGCTCCTCGTTTGTCCGGCCAAGTATTTAATGCCATTTGCGGCAAATCGACAATAAGTCTTTAAAAAAAGCCTTTTAGTCTTTTAATGTCCGTGCGTTATTAAAAAAAAACAAGTTATACATAATTTGTTAAAATAACGAACTTCCCAAAGTGACTGCGACCTTATATTATAAGACGTAGCACATTCTGAATACATAGTAAAACACACATACATTCTTATATTTTCACATATTTCTAAATGTGTTGACAGTTTTGATTTAATTAAATGAGGTATGCGCCCGCGGCACGGGGTTCGAGTCGCACGACGCGCCGTGCGACATATATCGAGGGCTTCAACGAATAGTATACGACATTTGTGTAAGTAAATAGCATTTGCTGTGTTTATAGGTCAAAGTCCAAGAGCTGGTAAAAAGGTATACTAAATCCTTCGACTGGACTTTTATTTTCATATAGGTACTAAGTACTTCGGTTTTTAGGTAGGGCTTTTGCTTGTCATCAAAAATACGAAACACTTCCAAATTTTTGTGCAATAAAACACGAGTTTATTTAAATTTGAATTCGGAACATTAATATTAAAAATAAAAATACTTTTAACTAGTATTTAATATATTTCTGACAATCCTTCCAAATATAAAATTGCGAGGGGCTTATTACACCTACCTGTCCGACAGGCTAGATGCGTCAAGGTCGGTTACCATGGTTACTCCTCACCAACTCGCTAGAGATTGTGGTTTCCATGGTTACGACCCGCCGATTTACTAATATTGCAAAAAGATTATAAGTTTAGTGATTATTTTAAAGATATGAATGCATGGGATTAACTGTCTGAGAACTGATATTAGCGTGAGCGTTAGGCTCACGATCTGGAGGTCCGGGTTCGATTCCCGATGGGGACACTGTCGAAATCACTTTGTGAGACAGTCCTTTGTTTGGTAAGGACTTTTCAGGCTTGAATCACCTGATTGTCCGAAAAAGTAAGATGATTCCGTGCTTCGGAGGGCACGTTAAGCCGTTGGTCCCGGCTATTAGCCGTAAAAACACCTCCACCAACCCGCAGTGGAGCAGCGTGGTGGAGTATGCTCCATACCCCCTCCGGTTGATTGAGGCGAGGCCTGTGCCCAGCAGTGGGACGTATATAGGCAGTTTATAAGAACTGAACTGATTAGGCAGCTAAATTAATCAATTGTATAACAATATTTTCTGTTTCTTGCAGCTTCTTTTCCCCGGCTATACAGGTTGTGAGAAGCTGTAGTAGTTTTAGGTGGATGAGATGTTCGTTACGTAAAAATTGACGATTCAAAGTGTAACTATGTTACTAACTGAATAAAGATATTTTTGAATTTGAATTAGACTACACGATCTGATCGGGAAACGGGAGTTGGTGGGCAGTAACCATGGTAACCACCCGTGACCTTGACGCATCTAGCCTGTCGGATAGGTAGGTGTAATAAGCCCTATAGGCTTACGACAAAATCACGATCGCCTTAGTCCGAGGTACGGTCACGAGTACTAATATGTATACACTTTGCAACCATGTCACATTAACTTTTTTGACAATTTAAACCGTAAGCCTCATTAAATGTCAAACATGATAGTGCGACAGGGTTCTAAAGTGGGTACATGATATTGCTCATGACTGTACCTACATCCATCGCAAGATGAACTAAGTACCCACTCACCGAGCTTTCTGTTAGACCAACGTGATAGGTGAGCCGTGGTATAATGGTCAAGACAACTGTGTTAGCGAATACTGCACTTAAGATAAATTACTTAACTCATGCAGCATAGATTTCTAGCCATAGAGGCAGCCAATCAGCTCGCGACACCAAACACTTCAGGGCCCCGATACCGACCCCGCCGGCGTGGTCGACGATTTCCCTCATTCAGCGCTTATCGCTATCGACCCACTAGGGTCGATTAATTCTTTCAAATATTTTTCCTCTCAGACGACGCCCTGAGCCGAGGTTCGCGCCCAACTGGGCACCCTCAGGCCTGTTGTCTTAAACGTTGTACCGGGTGAGAGCCTTCAGCGCTCCCCATTTGTCCGGCCAAGTAGTTAATGCCATCTGCGGCAAATCTACAATAAGTCACGTCAAAAAAAAAAGCAGCATAGATATACTTACAGGATGTCAGTGACATCGTAACGAAAACTTTGAGGGATGATTCTGAGTTAATATCAAGTGGAATTTTCCATCGCAAAAGTATGGAATCATTGTAACACTTACATTAACCTAATGGTCAAGCCAACTGTGTTAGAGAACTTGCGAGGTGTTTCGATTTATTGATGAGAAGTGTAATTGGAATATTCATTAAACCTCAGTGTAGAAGCCTCGTAAACTCGTAACATACAGTCATACACCCTCTATAAACTATATTTAACTTTTTCACTATACAGATACAGTACATTTTACAACATCTATATAAGTATGCCATTACAGATAATATACTTAATTAGTTTTAATTACACTTAATATAAATTTGGTGTTCTTCTTTTCATTACAGCTAAGCTGCCACTTAATACTAAATTACTTAAAATAAATTTCAAGTAAATAAGTTAACAAGTAAATTGTTTAAATTTAAAATACACTAGCCTGCAAAAGTAAGTAAGTACCTACTATACTTTTAAGTTTTTTTCCAGAACTATAGAAGTAAGATATTTAAAATAAAAATAAAACGTTTTGTAGATAATTTTATCAGTACTTAAGTAGTTTTGAAGGCCAGTGTATTATACAGGGTGTTAGTGACATCGTAATGAAAACTTTGAGGGATGATTCAGACCATGATTCTGAGTTGATATCAAGTGGAATTTTTACTAAATTTTTTACGAATTTTCCGACAGAAAAGTTCACTTGATATCAACTCAGAATCATGGTCTGAATCATCCCCCTCAGTATTTGTTACGGTGTCACTAACATCCATACCTACTTGTATGGCTACTTGTGCATGAAGCATGCCCCCGAAATCGACAGGTAGAACTTAGTACTAAGTGGCTATTTAAAACTAGTCTTCCACTTAAATACTTAAGTAAAATGACCAGACATTAGGTGATGATTTAAATAGATATTCTGAGAAAGTGTCAACTTCTGTGACAAGACTTTGAACATCAAACAGAGCCCGGAAACTCCATACAAAAATCTCAGTTGCCACCTAACGCGTAACTGCGAGCTAGACAGACAGTCCACGCATCTTACGAACGAACGTCGGCGTCCAATTTCAAAATTCGAACATAAAAACTAAACTGTTAAAAATAAACACAACGATCCGCGCGCTGCCTTCACAATTCAAGTCTAAACAATGTTCTTAGGGGTGACGTAAATCTAGCTCAGAGGCTGGTGGGGTAAACCGCTAACGACAAGGGGGAGCGCGCGCTGAATGTCTGCTTCCCTCGCACTTACACAATAAGGCGCCATAAGGTAAGAATGAGGTTTTTTATGGAGTATTTAGAGTGCTACTAGATTAATGACAGCTTTCGGGAAGGGCGCCCACTGCGGCGGTTTTTTTGTAAACGGGTAGCTTTCGACAGACGAAGGGCTATCTACTGTGTCAAAGTGTTAAACTACTTTATTGTAACATCCTTACAATTATGATTTGCGTTTACAAATGTCATTTTTACCTATTTTTCAAGTCACTTTACTTTGAACTTCTTATAATTAAGTAAGTACCTTACTCTACTTTAAAATTGCAAAATATTTATAGTAACAAACATTTATTTGCCTAGTAGGGATCACTGGCTTTAGAACCCTATCGCGCTAACTTATTTCACATTTTTTGAGAAGTATAGTTCAGTTTGTATAAAAAGTTAATGTGACATAGAACCAAAGTACCCTATAGCCGCAAATTGTATCTTGAGGGTGTAATTCTTATTTCACATTTTATTATTTGTGTGTACAGATGCAAAAAATATAAATAGAATAAGAAAATAAAAATGTCCTCCAAAAATGTATAATATTTTATATATTAATATATTAGTGACGATTCCTGCAGACCTCCTAAATTTATTTTAAGTTATACCTGTCATTTTAATTCTTATTTTCTTATATACCGAAAAAGAAAGAGACGGGTAGTTGACAGGACAAAAAATTAGGGAACACACGTCAATTTAATAAATAAAAATACGTTGGAGTATATCCAGATCAGACAGAATTAAACTGAGAGCATTCAATCATCCGTCCCTTTCCATTTCGGCGGATAAGAAAAAGACAGAACTTAAAATAAAATTAGGTGGCGTTGGAAAATTATGTCAAAAATTGAGTTGATTTGCTTTTGTGCTAAATGACATACAAATTCAATTGTTTTTTTCACGGTCTGCTCCCCTTAATCAACCGGAAGGGATATGTACGGAGCATGCTCCACCACGCTGCTCTAATACGGGTTGGTTGCACCTTTATGTTCTAGGCATACTTCCGACTCGTCCACATAAACTGGTTGCCTGGAAGAAATTGCTGCTTAGCAATAAGGCCGCCAGATTGTACTATATCTATCATCATCTGTGTTAATTTGTTTTGTATGTTGTGTGCAATAAAGTATATTTGATTTGATAAATAACATAACACATCATAAGTTCACGACTATATCCCAGTTGGGGTAGTCAGAGGTGAACTAAGTCCCCACACCTCACCGAGCATTCTGTTAGACCAACGTGATAGGTGAGCCGTATCGCCGTTTATAATGGTCGAGCCAACTGTGTTAGTGAAAACTGCACTTAACACGTTCATTGTGTAACTGACAATTGGATACCTATCGACCCCTCACGTGCAATGTTATTTTTCGATAAACACATTGGAATTAATGAAACACACTATGGCAAGAAAAAACAATTTGAAAAACCTCTCCTCGATTTTTTCCATTTTCCCGTGGCCCACATATGGGTCATGCACGTATGGGTTACACATTCTATGCCCCATATGTGGTTCATACCCAGTGAACGTGTTAAGATAAATTAATAACTCACTAGTGCACGTCCGGTCCCGGATTCGAACCGGCGTACCCCGATTGAGAAGCAAGTCGGTGACTTCTTTTAGTACTTACTCTAAATCAGCGAGCATGAATGAAGATTGTGTCAGGGTGTCAAGGTAGTAAGTGGAATTCCGTGGTGTCTGCCTGCCCCTATGGGAAATAGGCGTGATTTGATATGTGTATTCTTAGACTGCGTTTCCATTGACGCGGATCTGTGCGCAGATGTCGAGGGAATCGACCAATCACCGTGAGGGTGAGTGACGGAGCGTCTTCGTTTTTCTCTCTTTCGAACGCTGTGATTGGTCAAATCTGCACATCTCCGTGTCAGTGGAGACCCGGCCTTAGACGGAGCGAAATTTACCAATCGATAGTGAGGTCCTTTCCAGTACACGTTCTAAAAATATAGATGGCGCTAT